>NW_028172773.1:177500-182735 GCF_963971535.1 Notolepis coatsorum
CTTATATATATTATATTACATATTTATAGGTATATTTATATAAATGTATTTATATTAGTGCTGTCAGGCGATTCAAAAAATGTATCTAATTAATTACAGGATTTGTAATTAATTAATCGAATTAATCGCATTTTAATCGCATAACCATTTTATGCCTGATATTCTATATTCTATAATCATATTTCAAATTGCATGTGTCCAGATGGCAGAATTCAGTACTGTATCTACAAAACCTTCTGTTTAATCATCTTCCATCTATTAATTTGCTTAGATTTTTCAGGTCTGGTCAATTTGAGCATGGTGTTATTCACAGTCAAAGATAAAAAAAATTATTGATATTCTCATTTGGTTCATTACAATTGACTCAAAATAAAATTTTCATTCAATCAATCACCGCGCAGATTGATTGATTGAATGAAAATGTTATTAACAGATTACAGAATGGGTACAATACAGTACGGCTCAATACACACAATTGTTAAGGGGATGCAGACTAGTGTTGTCAAAAATATCGAAATATCGATACATATCGATACTGAATATTTAAAATGGTTTCGATACTCATTTCCCGAAGTATCGATACTTTCTGCAGTACCGATACCAGCTGGCTTGCTCCCGCAAGTTGTTGACAGACAGACGCGCTGCCAGAGCACGCTTGCCCTTCCGCCTCCTCCTCCTCCTCCTCCTCCTCCTCCTCCTCCTCCTCCTCCTCCTCCTCCTCCTCCTCCTCCTCCTCAGAGACCGACAACAGACACAAGCTGCAGTGCTGCAGCCTCCTCCCCCTCAGCTTTGTAAACAAAGCTAATATTAGCTAACGTTAGCTGTCGTTCCTCCGTTAGCTTATGCTAGCTAGCTGGCCACATTTATAATTACTTCATGGAAACGGAGTAACGTCAAGCCGAGCCCACCCACACTACACCAGTACACGCATGAACTCGAAACAACTACCCCGTTTCCAACGTTAGGTCGAGCGGAGCCCATCCTACACTAGTACACGCATGAACTCGACACAACGTTACCATGAACAATGTACATTGAGTGCTCAGAACAGTGAACTGTCCACACACAAGCACACATGAACACACACACGACACGCACACTGTGCACGCTCACACACGAGCAGCCACTTAACACTTTAACATGAGCGGGCACACACTCATGTCGCACACACGCACACTTATGGCCAAAGGAAAGGACACTTTAAATTAGAATAACAGGAACAGTGTATTGCACTACCAAAGCTAACTAGCATGTCACACATGCGCTGTAAATAACTATGTACAGATACCGAGATGTCACTCCATGTTACCTGCTACCTGTTACTGCACAATGTTGTTTCTTCTTTTGATTCTATTATATGTACCACTGTATTGCACATCGTTGCGGGCAAGACCACCCGCATTTCATTGTATACCTGTATGCCGTGACAATTAAAACTCTTGACTTGACTTGACTTGACCCTGCCTCCATGAAGTGTCCAATTAGCAGCAATGTTGTTGAAAATGTAATGTTAATAAATGCTCCGAGCATAGCTCTGGAGAAATCTCCCTCTCTCTCTCTCTCTCAAGTACCCTTGTTTTCGGGTCATAACTGGTGCGCTCAGTAGACCTCAAATCTCCAGCAGCCACTCTCTCTTTCTCTCTCTCTCTCTCTCTCTCTCTCTCTCTCTCTCTCTCTCTCTCTCTCTCTCTCTCTCTCTCTCTCTCTCTCTCTCTCTCTCTCTCTCTCTCTCTCTCTCTCTGATCTAAAGATAAACAAAGGGTTTTAAAAGTGTTATATTTATCTTCTCTTATAGTACCAGAGAGAAGCTGAGGAGAATCAACCAGCAACAAAAGCTAAATTTGTTTAAAAAAAAAAATTATATATATATATATATATTTTTTTTTGTTTCTTTTTTTTTGTATCGAAATGGTATCGAAGTATCGATACTTTTCAAGGTATCGTATCGAAGTCGAAATTCCAGTATCGTGACAACACTAATGCAGACCAGAGAAAGACTTTCATCTTGTTTACTTCAGGGTCCCCCATTTTCAATTCATAATGAATTGTAAGTAAGGGTGCAACTTGCACCGTGCAATCCATTCTTTGTGGATCTAGCCCACAGTATTTCTGACACTGGGAATACATTCCCTGAGATTCATAGATGTCCCTAGAATCAGATACCAAGAACATGCAAATGGACCATATTAAAAAAAGTCTGTAAATGTGTATTCTACATTCTTATGGAATGAATGAGATACAAAAAAAAATTATATAAAAAAAAATATAAAAAAGAATATTAATTTTTTTTAATACATTTTGAGTTAATTTTCATAACGCGATAATTTGCTGTGTAATTAATTAATATAATTAACGTGATAAACTGACAGCCCTAATTTATATATAATGTATTGGATACAGCGTTCGTTTATACATATAATTAACAATAGATTCAATTATAATTTGTGATAGTTAAAAAGGGGTAGGCATTTTTTAAAGTGTGTACTTCTTCCTACTCCTTTTTCGAACAGGGTAAACTATGATTTGTTTATCTTTTTTTTTTTATTATTATTTTTTTATTAGTTTCAAGTTCAAGTTTCTTTATTAGTTGTCATACAAAAGTACAGAATACTTGTATATAAAATGCTTCTTTCTGTTTTGCTCCAGAGATTGTGCTAGATAAAAATAGATAAGTATAAAATAAGTATAATATTATCTTTTGTATATGTCAAATGAACAGATATATTTTAGTTTTTATACTTGTTTGGAAAAAATAATCTTTCATGCATTAATTCATTCATGAATTCATTCATTCATTCATTCATGAGACGGGCGGAGTGAAGCTCCTGCTCCTGAGGTTCTCTCCGGTCTGAGCCCTCAAGCAAGACGTCTTACATAGTTCTGACTTGAAGCCCTGTTTTAAGACGCCACGCTCTCTCCTCCTCGTGTGGATCTGACCCTCTCATTGTATTCACGCCGGTTCCCCCCCAACGAAGAGGGAACGAGAAGAAGTTGGAGGCCTTTTTTCTTTTTTTACTGTCAAAACCTCCCAGACATAGGAAGTGGTAGGAATTTATAAAAAGAGTCTGAGATTGTGGACTTTAGGAGGTCGGGGGTCAGGGACTACAGCCCCCTCAGCATCGACGGGGCACCGGTCGAGAGAGTGAACAGTTTTAAGTACCTCGGAGCCAACATATCCGAGGACTTGACATGGACCACACACATTGACAGTGTAGTGAAGAAAGCACGACAACGCCTCTACTTCCTTAGGCGCCTAAGGTGGTTCAACGTGAGTCAGAAGATCCTTAAGAACTTCTACTCATGCACAATAGAGAGCATCCTGGCTGGCAATATCACCTCCTGGTTTGGGAATAGCACCGCACAAGACCGTAGCAGACTACAGAGAGTGGCCCGTTCAGCCGAACGCACAATTGGAGGTGGGCTTCCCACTCTCCAGGACATTTACAACAAGCGCTGCATGGGTAAGGCTAAGAGAATAATCAAAGACCCCAGCCACCCAAACAACTGCCTCTTTGAACTGCTGTGGTCAGGCAAGCGATACCGGAGTCTCATGGCAAGCACAGAAAAACTCAGAAGAAGCTTCTATCCCCAGGCCATCAGGATGCTAAATGAACAATAACACTATGAACAATAACACTATGTAACAACCATCAAATGCACTCACAGCACACACATCCACACGCACACACTCACTTTAAACAAACAACTCACTGCTGCACCCACTTTACCCACTTTAGAACACCAAAACACACTTTATATTTATTGGTAAAGAATTTGCACTACAACCCATACCTCATTACACCTTACTGTAAATTGTACCTAAATTGTACCTCATCCCATTTCTGCATTGTACTGTATAGTATATATTATATTGTATTGTAACTCAGTTACTTTTCTACTCTGCATTGTACATTGTACATATATGTATTGTAATGGGAAATATTAAAGGACAAAACGATGAGCCGTTTACAAATCATTCTGAGTCATTATTAATAATAACAGAAATGTTTATTTCACCGTGGCCACAATGAAAGGACAGTTTACAGACAGATACATCATGTTCACACATAATCGTCTGACCGTAAAGTGACCAAGAGCTCTAGTCAGACGTAAATTAAATACACAGTTGTCAGACGTGTTATGTACCATGAGCTTGATCACTCCTGTGTCACTGGGCATGCAGGTGAGGGCTGCTAATTAGCTAATTGCTGCTGATTGGTTACCTGCTGGCAGGTTAAAACCAGTCCCTGAGACACACATGCACTCTGACGGTGGCTAGAGGAGTGTGTGGAAACCGAGACTTGTCACGTTCTCCCATTCTTTGTTCTTTAGTTTGTACCAGTAATTCATTGTTAGAGTAGTCTTTTGGGTTAAACATGGGTTTTGGTGTCGGTTTGCACATAGGTTGCGTCCCTTTGAGCCAGGGTCGTAACAGTTGGGCGCTCGTCCGGGAGTGAATTTGAAAACAAATACCCCTAGAATTTGTTTGGTTTTTTTTTTTTTTTTTTTCATGGTGTGTCGTGATGCTATAGTGTGGGTGGTGTTCGTTACATGTTGTGTAACGTGGGGGCTTGAGCCGATCATCAAACAGGTGAGTATGCCCTTATTTGTTTGTAATTTGATGTGACTACTTATTGCTGTTAAAATATATAGTTTAGTGGACACCACATGTAGGTAGGGACATTATTTTCTGGTTGTTTGTTAGCTTCCTGTGCACCACATACTCCTGGGGCAGTCAGAGAAGTGATTAGCACCATCTACTTGTCTTGTACCATACCATATACTTGACGGGTGGATGGTCAATATGATCTTTGGCTGGTAGCAGGTGTGGTTGAAGAGGGTTAGGTCTACAGGGCATTAGCTTAAGGGTAGGTAGGATAGGGGGCCAGAAAACACAGGTAGTGTGGTAGGGCCTGATGTAGTTTTTTTAGGGTAGACATGTGGTGGGCCGTTTTGACTGCAGTTTAGATGTAGAAGCTGTAAGTAGTCATATCAGGTTATAAGGGGTACCTGTTTGAATTGGTTTGTTGTATTTATTTATTTTGTTTTGAGTGTTTGGATAGCCTACCTGTTAGCACCTGACCTCCTGCGCGTATGACACATCTAGTTATTCAGGTTTTTTTTTTTTTTTTTTTTGCAAATTAGAAAGGTGCGCTCAGTAGAGCACACATTTCCACCGCGTCTCCTTGTAGTTATTAGTATTGGCATTAGCATGCTAACGCTAACAAGGGGTGC
>NW_028172772.1:0-111207 GCF_963971535.1 Notolepis coatsorum
GAGCGGAGGCCTGGTGTTCAGTGCTGCAGCCGTCAGCGCCCCACAGGTTGGGTTCTCCTCAGTACAAACAGCCACACCTTTCAGATGAATGTGACTGGTCATAAGAAAAAGTCACGCAAATCACTGTGTGATTATTAAGCAATACAACACAGTTTTACCAAACGACATTGTGTATGTCGTGCATACGTGTAAATGTGTAAATAATATAGTAACTCATGTTACTAACATCTACCTCTTTATTAAATTATCTAGTTTTTATTATCTCATTTTAATTTGCCTTTGTATACATGATCTCCCCACCATTGTTGTGTGCAGTGCTGTTAATAACAAAGCAATAATTATTATTATTAATTATTATTATTATTAATAAGATAAGTAGGGATGATATCAAACTCATCCCCAACAAGGGATGATGCCTTTTCTTCTCATTTTGTCTCATCTCACCTCCTTTTCCCACCTGAAGACATGACTCCACTCAGATTGTGGGGGTTGTTTTCTGACTGTATTTAATTTTCATTTTATTTTGTTTCACACATGGTAGTGTATTACAGTACATTACAAATTCCTATAATTCATTTAGTTATTATAATCAAATCCACCCATAAGCGAAAAGGAGCAGGAAGAAGAATAAATTCTTATTAATACCTGCCCCCTATCCAATTAAATAAAGTCAATTTGATGGTCGGCGCATACAACCATTCCTTGCACTAAAGTGCAAATTTAAACAAATTCAAAACAAAACAACTAGAACAAAAACGAGCAACAAATGAACAGCGCATACAACCATTCCTTGCACTAAAATGCTAATTTATTCCTCTGAGCACTATAGAATACAGTGTAAAAAACAAACAAAAAGACACCTCACTGAACGCTTGTGTTTCTGCAATGCTCACCTCCTCTTACTCTTACAGCGGTGGGAGGTCCTAAAGTATTTATACTGTTCATCCCTGTCACACCAGAGCTGAACCACCTACTCACTCTGTCGCGCGCGCGCACACACACAACAGATAACAACACACACACACGCATGCACGCACACACACACGCGCGCGCGCGCACGCACGCACGCACACACGCACACACACACACACACACACACACACACACACACACACACACATACACACATACACGCACACACACACAGGGGCGTAGCTGGGGGGGGGGGGGAGCTTAGGATGATTCCAAGGGCCCAGCACTAGACATCACTCAGGTGTATTTATTGATGCTCTCATTGATACTATGTTTGTTTCTGAAGTGTGTGTGTGTGTGTGTGTGTGTGTGTGTGTGTGTGTGTGTGTGTGTGTGTGTGTGTGTGTGTGTGTGTGTGTGTGTGTGTGTGTGTGTGTGTGTGTGTGTGTGTGTGTGTGTGAGATATATAGAGAGAGAGGGGGGGCTTTGGAAGACTATTGCATTGGTCCATTCATTGAAGATGAACGCAATGCGACATCCTTTACTAGGCTCACCCACCAACAGTGCAGGTGCTGAACTGCTGATCTGAATGTATAGGTAAAAACCATATTATGCGTTTTCATCAATAAATAAATGGCCACATTTTTATTTGCTTGCGCGCTTGCGCGCGCTCACATTCACTGGGGACATACAAATATATTCTTTCATGGGGCCTGGAATCTACAGCTAAGCCCCTGCACACACACACACACCACACACACACACACACACACACACCACACACACACACACACACACACACACACACACACACACACACCCACACACACACACACACACACACACACACACACACACACACACACACCACACACACACCACACACACCACACACACACACACACACACACGTGCACGCACACGCACACGAACACAAACATTCTAAAATTGCTTAAGAATGTTTGTGAGCTTTTGCTGCCACTTGCTGTTGAAGATGTGAACTGCATCTCATTCAAAGGAGATCAGTTGTAACAACTAGGCTGTAACAACTAGGCATATAACACATATAACTCTGTATGATAGCATGTACAATAATGCTGTATATACCACATACATATATATATATATATATATATATATTATGCTTACCATGAATATATGTATCCACATCTGTCTGTATATACATGCATAGAAATGTTAGGACTATCTGACTCTTTGTGAGGATTCGCCTGTTCCCTGAACTTTTCCCTGTCTACTCTCCCTCACCAGCCCCCACCCTTGCGATGATTTACTCTCCTCTACTCTTCACCAGCCCCCACCCTTGGACTACCTTCACGCAGCTGTCATAGTTTATGATTAGCGCCCCAGAGGGCTTTATATACCTGGACCTCCCTTCCAGTCCTGGTCGGGTCGTTCTGTATCTGTGTTCACTCTGTGTTCATGGAGTTCTGTACGTTACCATCCTGTACGTTACCATCACCTGCCGCGTCTCCGGCGTGAGACGACGTGCCAGCATCACCACCTGTCGCCGTTTGCCTGGAGTGGGACACCGTCTTCGCTCTCTAATTCTCTACGGGATGTTTTCCAGTGTTCCCACTCCAGACGCCAAGCCGGCGCGTCATCGCTCCCTATTTTCCACGGGAGGATGGCATCTCTTCGCCCCGGTCCCCTGGGACCCCTGTGTTCTGCGCTGCCCGTCTGCAGCATCCGAGGAGGATCTCCGTGCCAAGCCTGGAGTGGTGTTCCCACTCCAGACGTCAAGCCGGCGCGCCATCGCTCCCTATTTTCCACGGGAGGATGGCATCTCTTCGCCCCGGTCCCCTGGGACCCCTGTGTTCTGCGCTGCCCGTCTGCAGCATCCGAGGAGGATCTCCGTGCCAAGCCTGGAGTGGTGTTCCCACTCCAGACGTCAAGACGGCGCGCATCGCTCCCTATTTCCACAGGAGGATGGCGTATCTTCGCCCCGGTCCCCTGGGACCCCTTTGTTCTGCGCTGCCCGTCTGCAGCACCCGAGGAGGAGTCTCAAGTCAAGTCAAGTCAAGTCTCCGTGCCCGGCCCCCCCCGAGGAGGAGGAAGAGGATCTCCGTGCCTGGAGTGGGACACCGCCTTCGCTCTCTAATTCTCTACGGGAGGTTGCCAGTGTTCCCACTCCAGACGTCAAGCCGGCGCGTCATCGCTCCCTATTTCCACGGGAGGATGGCGCCTCTTCCCCCCGGCCTCCGCTGTCGGGCCCCTGTCTCAAGTCAAGTCAAGTCTCCGTGCCCGGCCCCCCCGAGGAGGAGGAAGAGGATCTCCGTGCCTGGAGTGGGACATCGCCTTCGCTCTCTAATTCTCTACGGGAGGTTGCCAGTGTTCCCACTCCAGACGTCAAGCCGGCGCGTCATCGCTCCCTATTTTCACAGGGAGGATGGCGCCTCTTCCCCCCGGCCTCCGCCGTCGGGTCCCTGTCTCCGTGCCCGGCCCCCGCTGTCGGGCCCCTGTCTCCGTACCAGGCCTCCGCCGTCGGGCCCCTGTCTCCGTGCCCGGCCCCCGCTGTCGGGCCCCTGTCTCCGTGACAGGCCTCCGCCGTCGGGCCCCTGCCTCCGTGCCCGGCATCCGCTGTCGGGCCCCTGTCTCCGTGCCCGGCCCCCGCCGTCGGGCCCCTGTCCCCTTGCCAGGCCTCCGCCGTTGGAACCCTGTCCTCATCCCTGTAAGCAGCCCTGGCCCGTAGCCCTGGCCCTTAGCCTTTGTCCCTGACACTTAGCCATGAAGACATGGTTAAGTTTCAAACAATGTTAATTATGTTTAGGGCAAGAAATAATACACTGCCAGAAAAATTACAAAATCTTTTTCATTTAGAAAGTGAGTTTAGGAGGAAATAAAATGTTAAACATCAGTTTGCACGTACCACACTTAAACAGATGTGTCCTTCAGTTATTGGTGTAAAGTTGTGGAATTCTCTCCATAGCAAGCTTAAGGGATGTAATAGGGTTTGTCAATTCAAAAAGAATTATACAAATCTTTTATTCTTTATTATTATTATTATCATTTAATTTTTTCTTGTTTAAACTGTGGATTGTTTGTTTCTTTGTGTATAGTATAAATCAGGGCTATTCAACTGGCGGCCCGCGGGCCGATTCTAACCGGCCCGCAGAAGATTACATTATAATTAGAAAAAAAGAAAAAAAAATCTTTTTAATATATATATATATATATTTTTTTTACTTTTTTCTTTTCATGTCAACGTTCACACGCACAATTGAGCCAAAAGTCACTCAATTAATGACAGATTTCATTGATAAATTGAGGGAAAACTTTGCAAGTCGATTTGATGAATTTGACATGCCCAGAGAATTGATGCATTTTGTGAGCAACCCATTTGCCAATGTACTGTAGCTGCTATTTCCACAAAAGGACAAGAGTTCCTTGCATCACTTCACATTGATGAAGGTCTCCTGCAACTTGAAATAATTGACATGCAAGCATCATCTGCTCTGAAGCAGGCACTTGAGAATGCATCCACCACAACATTTTGGATAAAGTGTATTCATGTCAACACATTCCCCAAAATAAAAACGCTGGCAATATCTGTGCTAACAATGTTTGGCTCAACATACACCTGTGAATCCAGTTTCTCTCACATGAATGCCATTAAAACAAGCAACCGTGCCTCCTTGACAAATGAGCATTTGCATCACTGTTTGCGGGTAGCTCTCACTTCCTATGAACCCTCTTTCTCTGCCATTGCCCAGTCAAAGAAGTGCAATCTCTCTCATTAGATGTGTGTATGTAGGCTAGGCCTGTCTGCCCCCAACCCCCCCTGATGTTTGAGAGTTAAGAGTGGACAATAAGTGCTAATAAGATGCTGTGATTTGCTGTTGTTGCACAGACATGAAGCACTTGTTCATAAGCTCAGCTGCACTATAAATGTGTTTTTTTGTTCAAGTGTTGATGTTAGAATGTTCAGATGCACATCATGTACTTGTTTGTTTTTTATTTTATTTTTATATTGAAATGTTGAAGAGGAGATGTTGCAGTTGTTGCACAGTCATAAATGAAGCACTTTTTGCAGGAGATGTTGCAGATGTGGCACATAAATGAAGCACTTTCTTTTTAAAGTATACTACTTTTGCAATGTAGTTAAATAAAAGTTGTGAAAATGTGGTTGCGTGTTGTGTCAAGTGTACATATATTCATAGCACGGGGAGGCGCCGTGGCGGGGAGGCGCCGTGGCAGTCCGGCCCCTGGCCCCTTGGGTTTCTGACAATGTGGCCCCCTGAACAATTTAGTTGAATAGCCCTGGTATAAATTATTATTTTGTGTAAATTAGGTTGTACGCCGACCATCAAGTAATGCTTGTTTAGTTTAGGAATAAGGGGCAGGTAACTATACGAATTATTCTTCTTCCTGCTCCTTTTGCAGATGGTATGGTATTTATGATTTTGTATGAAAACTCCATGATTGTATTGTTTCCATGTGGCAAATAAAACTCTGAATCTGAAATCTGAAAAAAAGAGATGATTGTGGAGTCCCGTTCTCCCCGGCCTCATCCAGAACCGGCGCTCCACGTAGATCCGATATTGCTGAACCCGGAGACGGAGATTTTCGTGTGTGTGCAACATTCCCAACTGGCTGATAGCGCGGCGGCTTGCTATAGCATTGATTGATTGATTGAAATCAGCACGTCTTGCTATAGCACGTCTTGTTCTTGTTATAGCACGTCTTGTTCTAGCACGTCTTTCTATATCAGCTCTTGCTATAGCGCGTGCTGTTATAGCAGTGCGCTGTGACATCAACATCCTGAATAGCGTTTGTACAAGCATAAACATCTGAGCTACCTGAGCTACCTGATCGTCCATGTTGAGTTATCCAGTGCTGAAAAAATATGACTGGATCCTGTTCTCTTCCGGGTCCCTACAACGTCGTCACCGGACGTTGGTGAGGGCACGCAGATGGTATCTACTGCGCATGGGCGTTTTCGCAACAACGGTAGCGTGCTGACTACACGCTGTTTGTCGACTCGTTTTTTTGCGTATCTCCAAACGCAAACACAATTTTGCGTTTCAGCCGTATCCACAAAAAAACGCCAAAAAACGCGTTTCTGTGTAGATAGGACATCAAACGTCGTCAAAAACGTATAAAAAAACGCCAGGAATACACTAGTCTAACCTCAGCCTAAGTGTCTGGGTGTTGGCTATCTGAATGCATCTCCCCCTTCATTCTGTGTGACACAGGCAGTGGAGGTGAATACTAATGTGGCTCGGAATTCGTGATGGGGGTCTACCTGCTTATGATATTGAATCAAGCGTCTGTGCTGCGCGCCAGCTTTCCACGTGCACATTCACACAAATAGAGAGCAAGAAGAATTGTATGATAGAAAGATTGCACTTGCGTATATGCGCTTGTGTGTGTGTGCGTGTGTGTGTGCGTGCGTGTGTGTGTATAAATCAGTTATGTGCGCATGCACGTACCCGCGCGTGCGCGTTCACGTGGCGTGGCGTGTTACCAGTTCCCATATTAGGACTGCACCACTGCTCACAACAACAAGGTTCTGTGTTCAAACCCCGGTGAGAGGCCTTTCAGTTTGGAGTTTGTATGTTCTCCCCACATTTTCCCATATTTCCAGGTACTCCAGTTTCCTCCCACACCAAAAGATACTATATCTATATCTGTAGGCAGACATGCATGTTAGGCAGGGACTATAGATGAAAAGTAGCTCATTAATTAACTTTGGCACATTTACATTGATGTGGAAACTGAACATGTTTATTAATGAGCACTGTCCCTGGGTAAACATAAAATTAAATAAGTTAATTCATTTATTAGTGAAATCTATTAATATTGCCCATATTAACGGGGACCCCCTGGAGGCCCCTCCAGGACCCCACTGAGAACCACTGTCCTAGACTCTGAGCATCGGTTCTCAACATATATCATGTCAAGGACCCCCAAATGAACACACAATAGGTCAAAAACACCATTTCAGGGACTGCTATCTAAGAATATATTTGTTGATTTAGTCCAGAATCACCACAACTGTCTACAATGAATGAATGAATGAATGAATGAATGAATGAATGAATGAATGAATGAAAACTTTATTTAGCAGATTGCAGAATGGGTACAATACAGTACGGCTCAATACACACAATTGTTAAGGGGATGCAGACCAGAGAAAGACTTTCGTCTTGTTTACATCAGGGTCCCCCATTTTCAATTCATAGTGACATTTATGACATACACAACATACATGACATCATGACATTTATGTCATAGTAGGGACATACATGACATACAGGTATATTATAGTACTGCGTATTATACGTGGGGAGGTAACAGAGGTAACTGATAGTAAATAATGTATTTAGTGAAATGAAACTATTACTTGTTGCTGTGGACCATCTGGGCCCTGGCCCCATAGATATCTATAGAACACTAGATAGCTTAAGGCGGAGTCACCAGCGTCACTGAACCGCCGCCATCTTGCTCCAGTCAGCCTTGAGTGAGAGTGAGTGAGCTGCACAGACAAAAATACTCATAACTCGCTGAAATATTGACTGATTTACAAACGGGTTGGTTTGCTATAAACATCAAATATGTAGTTATGATACTGCATACTTATAAAAAAGAAAAATTTTAAAGATGTTTTTTTTCCAAACCGCTTGAATCATAGCCACGTTAATAATGCTTGTAATAAAACAAACCGTTTGTAAATCCGTCAATATTTCAGCGAGTTATGAGTATTTTTGTCTGTGCAGCTCACTCACTCTCACTCAAGGCTGACTGGAGCAAGATGGCGGCGGTTCAGTGACGTCGCTCTCCATTGGCCGGCAGCGCGGGCAAGCTATCTAGTGTTCTATATATATCTATGCCTGGCCCTACCAGAGTACCCTTGTCATAGAGGGAGGAGCTAGGGACTGGGGGTCGTTACGTCAGAAGAGGGAGGAGCTAGGGACTGGGGGTCGTTACGTCAAAAGAGGGAGGAGCTAGGGACTGGGGGGTCGTTACGTCAAAAGAGGGAGGAGCTAGGGACTGGGGGGGTCGTCACGTCAGAAGAGGGAGGAGCTAGGGACTGGGGGTCGTTACGTCAGAAGAGGGAGGAGCTAGGGACTGGGGGGTCGTCACGTCAGAAGAGGGAGGAGCTAGGGACTGGGGGTCGTTACGTCAGAAGAGGGAGGGGCTAGGGACTGGGGGTCGTTACGTCAGAAGAGGGAGGAGCTAGGGACTGGGGGTCGTTACGTCAGAAGATCGACACATAGAGAGTGAATCAAACGGTTTGTTGCTGTTTTGAAGCTGGTAGCAACAAGTCACGACAAGTGATATTTCTGTTGTGTCGAGCCAGAAGCAGCACCACCCAGGACCAGGACCAGTGATGACGGAGCTACGGCACCGCGGTGGTGGACCCGGGACAGAAGACGACCTACACTACGAGCAGTCGGATGACAGGGTATAATAACAACTAACCAGGGGTTTCACTCCTGTCACTCGGAACAGATGCTGCTAGCTTAGCTCCGCCACAGCTAGCTCCTTTAACCTCATGTGTGTGCAGAGGGAGGGACATCTGATTGCATTGCCAGTCCATTTGAGCCAACGCTAGCTTATCTAGCTAACGTTAGCGAATGTTTTTGTGCCACAATGTGTAGATATTAAATCATCTCTCTCTAATGATGAGCACATGTTCATACGCGTTAGTTAGCTAAATGGTCTAAAGTCCAGCTGTGTGTCTACTCGCTGACACGGTGTAGATGAATAAAGCCTGGCCGTTCTGACTCCTGACAGCAGTGATGTTTTGATAACGAGGCCTATAATTGTCATCATCGTGCAAGAGTGAGCGATTCTGCATGTGCAGCATTTAATCCAAATGGCACGGAATGCCTCATCATACGACAGTTATTTGTTGACAGCATTTGCGAACATAAAACAAAGTTGTGCCCATGCAGTTAATAGTCTGAACCGACTATGATGAATTGAAAATGGGGGACCCTGATGTAAACAAGAAGAAAGTCTTTCTCTGGTCTGCATCCCCTTAACAATTGTATGTATTGAGCCGTACTGTACTGTACCCATTCTGCAATCTGTTAATAAAGTTTTCAATCAATTCAATCAGAAGAGAGGGGCGTGGTAATAATGGGTGTACAGGACGCGTCAACATTTTAGGCAACCAACTTGCGTTCAGCGGTTCTCTGATTGGCCACAACGCCCATGTGACCACAGCAGCGCGAGAGGCGTCTCTACAATTCGTAGCCGCATTTCTGCAGACCCCTCTCTGATTGGTTGAGCTCCATTTCTGCAGACCCCTCTCTGATTGGTTGAGCGAAGCCCCTCTCTGATTGGAAATGTACTACCAGATTCGCTTATAACGTTATTTCGCGTGACTTCGCGGTTTATTCATAACGTTATGCACATTTCACAACACAGCCAGCTGTCAGAAACTGTACATTGTTTTTGATTGATTGATTGAAAAGTTTATTAACAGATTGCAGAATGGGTACAGTACAGTACAGCTCAATACATACAATTGTTAAGAGGATGCAGACCTGAGAAAGACTTTCGTCTTGTTTCCATCAGGGTCCCCCATTTTCAATTCATCATATGACACACATGACATACAGATAGACAGTACTGCTACATCTATACATTTATGACATACCAGATTTTCAAATACAGTACTGTTTGTGATACTAAAAAAATCCAGAAGAAGAGTATATACATTTGACATAGAAACTGTGCATTGGGGGAGGTTGGGTAGGTGGGGTGGGGCTGTACATTGGAGGTGGGGGGGGGGGGGGGGGGGACACACACTGTACATTGGAATACTGACATACATTTGACATGGAAACTGTACATTGGAGGAGGTTGGGTAGGTGTTGGGTTGGGTGGGGCTGTACATTGGAATACTGACAAAGCCATGCTTGGTCTTTATTGTACAACTGGGTTAGGACATTTGTAGGGGCCAGTTTTGAATTGCAGTCTCCCGTAGGTGTTCTTTGAGAGTGTTTTTGAAGGTGGGTAGTGATTTACATTCCTTTACAGCTTTGGGTAGAGCGTTCCACATTGTTGTGGCATAATTGCGAAACGTGTTTAGTCCCTTGTTTGTGCCGAATCTGGGTTTTACATGATTTGTGGAGCTCCCTCTGGTGTTGTGATCGTGGTATTCACTGACCTTTGGGAAGTATTTTGACATGTACATGGGTACCTTGGTCGTGTAGTGTATCTTGTAGACCAGGCCCATTGCAAGTTGCTGTACTCTGTCGTCTACTCTAAGCCATCCTAGGTTGGCAAAGTGTGCAGGGGTGAGGTGGGCTCTAGGAGTCAGGCCAAGCAGTAGTCTGACTAGTTTGTTTTGAGATTATTTCGCGGCCTGCCCATTTGATGTTCCCAAATCATATTCAGAAAGTATCACAGAGACTTCTATTGACCAAGGAATTAGTTATTATTAGTAAGACACATTTCATAGCAATTGACCACCAGACTCTTTCTCTTAATTAATATAAATGTTATATTGTAACTGTCTAGTTACACATTGGCTGCAGGCTGCAATTAAAACTTTGAATCTGAGAGAGCTCTGGTCAGCGAAGCCGCGAGCGATTATTATTGGTTTTTAATGACAAACCAATTACATAATCCTATCCAACATATGTGTAAAGGCACACACAACATATTCCAGTTAACGGTATATTTTTTTAATGATTCGTTATGGCGTAATCAATACTTCCATGCGTATAAATTGCGTTCGCGACCTCCATGTTTTGGGGCTATTCATCAGAAAACTCGGATCCGGGTTTCGGCTCCCATCCGTCGGGCAACAACTGTGGGTTTTCAGCCTCTCTCTCTGGAGCTTAACAGAGTTTCGACTCCTGGCTAGAGGAGCTTGTCGCGGCTCATGCGCATGCGCGCGGCCAATCAGAGAGGGGTCTGCAGAAATGGCCTCAACCAATCAGAGAGGGGTCTGCAGAAATGCGGCTACGAATTGTAGAGACGCGCGCGAGAGAGCGGCAGTGCGGAAATAGGCTGCATTCTATTGCCATGCTCTGTGACAAACTCTAACCTTAACCAACTCCGAAAGAATGCCTAAACTTAACCCTAACCTTAACCAACTCCGAAAGAATGCCTAAACTTAACCCTAACCTTAACCAACTCCGAAAGAATGCCTAAACTTAACCCTAACCTTAACCAACTCCGAAAGAATGCCTAAACTTAACCGGCGAAAGAAATATTGCCATGCTCTAAGACAAACTCTAACCTTAACCAACTCCGAAAGAATGCCTAAACTTAACCCTAACCTTAACCAACTCCGAAAGAATGCCTAAACTTAACCCTAACCTTAACCAACTCCGAAAGAATGCCTAAACTTAACCGGCGAAAGAATGCATGTTAAAAAAAATAAAAAAAATTGAAGTGATTCGAACGTGTCACCAACGCACCGCAGGCTCCACAGCAAGGCGGCGAACGAGTTGAGCTAACCGTCGATGTTAAAAGAGGGGGGATTACGGCTGCATAATGCCGCTGCCGCGGGGGCGTTGCTAGGCGCAAGTTGGTTGCCTAAAGTAATGAAGCGTACAGGACGCCAAAATTCTTATCCTAACCCATGTTTGCATGTTTGCGATCTGATTGGCCACTGACGTTTCTGGTCATGTGACATGTGCACAAATCGTGTGACGGCAAGTTCTTTCGACGGTTAAGTTTAGGCACTCTTTCGAAGTTGGTTAAGGTTAGAGTTTGTCTTAGAGCATGGTGATAGAACACCAGCCCTGATTCCAATATCTCTCTATATGAATTGAAAATGGGGGACCCTGATGTAAACAAGACAAACGTCTTTCTCAGGTCTGCATCCCCTTAACAATTGTGTGTATTGAGCCGTACTGTATTGTACCCATTCTGCAATCTGTTAAATAAAGTTTTCATTCATTCATTCATTCAAACTCTAACCTTAACCAACTTCGCAAGTGTAACTGAGGGGTACAATTCCCTGACTGTATTGAGAGTATGGTATTATTAAACCACTACTTAGTTATGTACTTTAATTACTGGCCATACAGTACATGAATATATCTGGTGAACACCCACACAAGAATACGGCAATGACACATAAAGTTCTAGTTAGAGGGATTTATTATTATTAGAGCAGTAGGTTACAGATTGAGAATTATAATTGCGCTTGTAAGGCGAAGAACACTTAAAGTAGGTCAAGAGCGTAAGTCCATGAGAATAGTAAGATGGGTATAACTGACGCCACCTGTAGCATAGTAATTACATAAGGCACACTCGTAGTCAGCTGGAGACACTGGGGGGGTTCCCTCCGGTTGTAAGCCGGCAGGGTAGAGGAATGTTCGGGAGCAAAGTCTGGGTCAACGCGGAATAACGAGGCTCCAGATACAGGAGCCAGTGCAGTACTCCCTTGGTCCGCAGACAAAGCAACAGCTATAATCCAGTATGCCCGACAGCATGGATGAAAGCTAGCCAGCCTCTGGTCCTAGAGGCGGGCTCGAGGGTGCTCCTCACAGGGGTAGATCCCACACGACAGTGGGGTAGACGGTTCTCTGCTCCAGCAGCCACGGTACCAAAGCAATATAATCCAGCCAGAAAAGGCTCTGCATTCGCCGGTGTAGATTCTCCTGTGCACTATCCGTCACATTAAACTAGGTTGAACTTGACGTTACTTCACCAAACTATGACACTTTACTATCCTATTCGCACATGTTCTAAGTGCTCTATTTAGACGCAAGGTTGCTCACTTCACTTGGTCGTTGACTCGTGGTGAAGGCTTTACTGGTAATGAACGAACTGCTGCTGTTTACACCTGCGCCGTATTTATACGTAAGGTGAATTATCTAGTGCCAACCTCAGTTCTGTCTCGTATTACTGCGCCGACCTGGACATGTTGAGACATGCCTTGGCGTTGCCTTTGAACTTGCCATTGGGGGTATGGTCGCTGGCGCCTAGGGGTCGTTGTCCAATAGGAGAACGAATATTATGGTCTGGTTTGTACCCAGGTAAAGGGATATTCCGTGTATATATACAAAGAATATACAAGGGATATCAAACGATATACAAATATTATACAAGGGATCTCAAGCAGTAAATATATATATTCGGTTTAATCTGACCCTTTGTAACAGCCGCCTCCTAATTAGTCCGCACCTAATTAGATAAAGCAAAGACAGATTAATAGTCCTGTCAACTACTCAATGTCTGTTGTGGGGAGTAGGGCAATCTACAAAGTCAGTGGGTCATGATCGTCATCAAGGGAGTCAGGGAGCCTTGGCAACTCTATCAGCCTCGCCACGGGTCGGGTGTGGCGGTGAGGCAGGTCGGCCCTCCTGGGTATACTGGGCTGTGCTTGGCTGTGTCTCCACATCCTCCGTCTGTTCCTCTTGTTTGGTCTGTACCCTGTCTGAGGAGGGGCCGGTTCCGGCCGCGCCATCAAGAAGTCGGTTGGGGTGCTGGGTTCGAGGTCAGCTACGTCGCTTGGAGCGCAGCTGAGGGGGGTGGAGTTCGGAACTCCCTCTTCTTGGGCCCACGGTTCTCTCACAGGCCTCTCGTCTAATGTCAGTAGCCTCTCAACGGGCTGTACGAGAGAGTGGCCTGTGTCGCTCACCTTTGTGTGCAGGCAGCGTGTAGACGTGGGTTGACTGTCAAGTCCGTAGAGGGGGCCCTGGAGCGTCCACCCCAGTCGGGTCTGAACCGCGACTGGGCAACCTTTGGGTCCGATGTGGGCCGCCTCAATTGGGAGAATGAGGTCCACGTGGTCGGAGCCTATGAGCAGGGTCGGTGTGGCGCCGTCGATGAGCGGTATAGGTAGTTGACGTAGGTGCTCGTACTTCGCCATCAGCTGTGGGATGGGGTAGGTGTACTGTGACAGGCCTATGTCGTGGCTGGTGAAGACGTTGGTGATGCTATACTGCTTCTCGGGCTGGTCCACCGCTGCTATCTTGAAGGAGACATTTTCACCCTTTATGGTCTTCTGGTCTCTTCTAATGGTACGGATTGTCATTGTTCCTTTGGCACCCCGCAGACCCAGCCGGGCTGCGGCGGATGCGAGGAGGAGAGTCTTTTCAGACCCATCGTCTAGGACGGCGTAAGTGTCCAGGACCTTGTCCTCGTAGCTCAGGAGCACTCTGACCACTTTGATGAGCACTCGGGGGGGTCCCGCTATGCTTGGGGTCTATGTGGAGCACTCCTGTTGGTCGGTTGCCTTGGCTCTTCTGTAGTGGTGCCGACTGGTGGTCGTCCGAGTAGCACCGTGACTCCCAGTGTCTGCTGTAGCAGTCAGGACACCAGGGGACGGTCCTATAGATCTTCGGTAGTGGTGCCACCGCCTCGGCCTGATACATCACTGTGACGGGCCCACTTTGGTTTCCTGGCGGACGCTTGTTGATGTCGTGCAGGACCTCCAAGTGGGCGCCGTCACACTTGCTGCATTTCTTCTTTAAACGGCACTCAGCTGCCATATGGCTGCGCGCGCAGCGGAAGCAGCGGCGGTTGGCTTTGATCCACTGACTCACCTCGTCAGTGGTCAGCTTCTTGAAAGTGTCACATTGATACAGCCGATGTTCCCCTTCACAGTACTGGCATTCAATCTTCCACTCCCCCTTGGTCGGGGGGTTGCTGTGGTTCTCGTGCTGCGGCACTGACTCGGCCTGGTGCATAACAGTCACTGACCGGCGGTTATCATTAGATCTCCGAGGTCCATCTCTTGGGCTTGGTCCACTCCACACGAACGTATCCAGTCGTAGGCTGCTGACTTCTCTCGCGAGGAAGTCGGCCAGGTCTAGGAGGGATGGCTCGGGACCGTCGGGATCACGGTGGTCTCTCTGCCGCCGAAAGCGCTCTTGGCGGGCTGGAGGGAGCTTCTCTAGTATTCGTTCCACATTAGAGTTAGCATATAGTTCATGTATCCCTTTTTCCTTTTGGGACCCCAGCATCCCTACCAGGGATTGTACCTTGATAGAGAGGTCATCCAATGCTCTATTGTCTTTGGCTGGGGGGAGACGATCAATATTCCTTATTTCTTGTATCACGTAGTCCCATATGCGTCCATAACGCTGGTCGAGGGCCACTAGAGCCGCGGAGTATGGGGTGCTTGAGTTGGAATATGCCAGCGCTATATTATGCGCTCTGGGCACCTTGAGGTGCTTGAGGAGGATGGCATATTTGTACGACTCATCGGGGACGTTGGACATCATAGTCTCCAAGCACATCCGTAATTCCGTGTACTGTGCTCTGTCCTCGCGCGTAAAGTCTGGGAACGTCGGTGTGCCGAGGTACGATGCCATGGATGGCTGGCACATTGGTGAGCGTAGGGGAAGGGGCCTCCTGGGCGCGTCTCCCCGTACGTGTTGTCGTGGGTTGGTACTTGGTGGGTACCAGGGGCCGGGTACCCAGGTGCTGTTCCTCGGTGCTGACTGTACGTCAAACTCACCCGTGAGTTGGGTCGGGGGTTTGTAGTGCAGTGACTCGGGGCTGATGTCGGTGCTGTACTGGGCCTCCTGGTCCAGAGTACGTTGCTGCTGGTCGGGGCTGTACTGGGCCTCCTGGTCTAGAGTACGTTGCTGCTGGTCGGCTTGACATTCCTCCTCTTCCTCTTCCTCTGCTAGGTCCTGGAGTCTTCTAGTCAGTCTCTCGGCTACGTAGGCCGGTTCTTCCCGGTGGCTGGGTCTCGTGTGGACCGGTCGGGGAGGGGGGTCGGAGACGTAGACAGGATCCTCTTGTTGGCCGGGTCCCGGGTCGCTTCGTCGGGTAGGGGAAGGTGCCCTAGACCCTTGTCGTGATGATCTCCGGGAGCTCCGTGCGGAGCGAGGGGGTGTCGCCATGGCAATCAATTGTTCTATCATCTGCGCCTGCAGCCGGTCGCGCTCTGCTTCGCGCTGGGCATGGGCGGCGTCGCGCTCTGCATTGGCGGCGTCGCGCTGTGCTTCGCGCTGGGTATTGGCGGTGTCGCGCTGTGCATTGGCGGCGTCGCGCTGTGCATTGGCGCTGGCATGCGCGGCGTCGCGCTGTGCATTGGCGGCGGCGCGCTGTGCATCGGCGCTGGCATGGGCGGCGTCGCGCTGTGCATTGGTGGCGGCGCGCTGTGCCTCGGCGCGGCCTCTTTCAATGTTCTCTTCCGTCTGAAGGCGTCTGGTCTCCAGTCTTATGCGGTCGTCTTCACTCCTTTGTTGCGCCTGGAAGCGCTCTCGCTCGGTTGCAGCGTGTTCGCGCTCGCTCGTCTGTTGAGCCTGGAGGCGCTCTCTTTCCATGGTAGAGTGTTCGCGCTCACTAAGCGTCTGTGCTTGAAGTCGATCGCGTTCACCCTGAAGTCGATCGCGTTCGGTGGAGGCTGCCAGGGTGGCGATGAATGCCTGCGCCAGCATCTGGTCCGCCTCGCTGGGGGATGACACTGACGGAGGTGATCGGCTTCTGACAGTGCTCGTTGGATATCTGTTCTCTGGGCGCGCCTCGAGATCCATCTCCTGGGCGCGCTTCTCTTCTCTTGGTTGTGTGTCGGGTTCTGTCCCCGGAGCGCTTTCTTTATCCTGGAGCTCTCCGGGGACTCTCCCGGTGACGTTGTCTGGAGGTATAGTCTGGTCATGTCCCACCTGGTCCCCCCCGTGAGCTGAGTCAGTTTGGTCTGAATCCACTGGGGTCTCTACTGGTCGGGTCGCCTGGTCGGTAGGATTTGACATGCTTTGACTATCCGCTTTATCCGCATTTAACGTCTGTTTAAAGCTAGGTATTAGACTGACAGCGTAGTCCTCTAGATAGGGAGGTGGCTGACGTCTGCGCTGCGGGCGTTCTAGCTTGGGAGAGCCGCTTGGGGAGTGTTCACCGCTGGCCATGGTTAATATCAATATTATATTAGATATTACACTGATACCATCCGGCTCGAAGGACCAATTGTAACTGAGGGGTACAATTCCCTGACTGTATTGAATAATAATAATAATGACTTGGATTTATATAGCGCTCTTCATGACACCCAGAGCGCTTCACAGAGTCCATTATTCGTTCATACACAGTCATACCGGTGGTGGTAAGCTACAATTGCAGCCAGAGCTGCCCTGAGGCAGACTCACGGAAGCGTGGCGAATAATCAACGCCTACGGCGTTAAACCGTATTAAACCACTACTTAGTTATGTACTTTAATTACTGGCCATACAGTACATGAATATATCTGGTGAACACCCACACAAGAATACGGCAATGACACATAAAGTTCTAGTTAGAGGGATTTATTATTATTAGAGCAGCAACGGTAGGTTACAGATTGAGAATTATAATTGCGCTTGTAAGGCGAAGAACACTTAAAGTAGGTCAAGAGCGTAAGTCCATGAGAATAGTAAGATGGGTATAACTGACGCCACCTGTAGCATAGTAATTACATAAGGCACACTCGTAGTCAGCTGGAGACACTGGGGGGGTTCCCTCCGGTTGTAAGCCGGCAGGGTAGAGGAATGTTCGGGAGCAAAGTCTGGGTCAACGCGAAATAACGAGGCTCCAGATACTGGAGCCAGTGCAGTACTCCCTTGGTCCGCAGACAAAGCAACAGCTATAATCCAGTATGCCCGACAGCATGGATGAAAGCTAGCCAGCCTCTGGTCCTAGAGGCGGGCTCGAGGGTGCTCCTCACAGGGGTAGATCCCACACGACAGTGGGGTAGACGGTTCTCTGCTCCAGCAGCCACGGTACCAAAGCAATATAATCCAGCCAGAAAAGGCTCTGCATTCGCCGGTGTAGATTCTCCTGTGCACTATCCGTCACATTAAACTAGGTTGAACTTGACGTTACTTCACCAAACTATGACACTTTACTATCCTATTCGCACATGTTCTAAGTGCTCTATTTAGACGCAAGGTTGCTCACTTCACTTGGTCGTTGACTCGTGGTGAAGGCTTTACTGGTAATGAACGAACTGCTGCTGTTTACACCTGCGCCGTATTTATACGTAAGGTGAATTATCTAGTGCCAACCTCAGTTCTGTCTCGTATTACTGCGCAAACCTGGACATGTTGAGACATGCCTTGGCGTTGCCTTTGAACTTGCCATTGGGGGTATGGTCGCTGGCGCCTAGGGGTCGCTGTCCAATAGGAGAACGAATATTATGGTCTGGTTTGTACCCAGGTAAAGGGATATTCCGTGTATATATACAAAGAATATACAAGGGATATCAAACGATATACAAATATTATACAAGGGATCTCAAGCAGTAAATATATATATTCGGTTTAATCTGACCCTTTGTAACAGCAAGAGTCGCCTAAGCTTAACCAGTGATAAACTAGGCGTTAGGTCGTTTGCAGGCTGTTCGATGGGAAATGGGCAAAGACACAGCTCGTCACGCGATTCTGCGCACATGTCACATGACCAGAAACGTCAGTGGCCAATCAGATCGCAAACATGGGTTAGGATAAGATTAGACGCGTACAGGACTAATGCCTGGTCTGGGCTTCCAGGTCAAGAGAACAGGGGTATATATATAATTCCTTTGACAACAACAAAAGATAAATAGAAAATATCTGTAGATCTGTGCTTTCCTCTATGGGTCAATAGTACACTGGCTAGGCTAGCTACCTACAACAGGCCAAAACAGTCAATAATACGTCCACTCAGTTCAATAACCCCTACCCTTTTGTGACTTTTTTTTTAACATGATGAGGTAATGCGTTACTGTAAGTAGTTCAAGTTTCAAGTTCAAGTTTCTTTAATAGTTGTCATACAGAAGTACAGAATACTTTTATACAAAATGCTTCTTTCTGTTACGCTCCAGAGACTGTGCTAGACAAGAGATAAGTAAGTCTACTTGTTATCTTTGCCCAAGATGTTATGTTATATAGGGCGTCAAGACTGTTAACTCCCTTTTCAAACTGTTCCTCATCACTTTTATCATCATGAACTAACTAGCATGCACTTTAACACATTGACCGCCAGCAGCAGGGGCCGCTGATCCCCCTTCAGCGCCAGGTCTTTATTCAATGGATATAGTTTTAGACTGCGACATTTGCGAGTGCTTAAAATATATCTTATATTATAGCTATGGGTCTAAAAACGCTGTAGATTGTCAGTGACTTGCTTCCAGTCAACGTGCACAAAACAGATTGTTTTTTCATCCGTACATTTCCGTTTTATACCGTTTTGAATACGAGTATGGTTTGGGTGATTCTGAGTAATTCCAGGAAAAGACGAGAAAAAGGCATTTTAGTGTAATCCAGTCATCACGTTTTTGGCTGATTATCTAATCATCCTGAAATCAACGCTAGATTATCATTATTATATCTCCTCGTGCATACATGAAATGGCCATCGTAGCGCCCCCCCCCCCACCGCAGCCAACGGTAGACAGCACACACAGAGTCCACACAGATAGCTTTGATCGTGGTAGAAAGAAATATCACATCAACGCAAGATTTTATATAGAGTCCTTACCTGGTCTCTGATGTAATGCAAAAAAAAAGAATCCAATTATCTGATCACCATTCCAGTTATCCACAGCGATCGTGTCCCCGACATTACCGAGCGTTACACATGAACGGGCGGGCGGGGTTAGTGTTCCATGCCGTCGTTGTAAAGGCCTGCCTCGTCGGAGTATTTAAACCCCGCCCGCACGGCTCAGAAAACACACCAGACCATTTTCAATGGAGTGCAATAGCTCTGCAAGGCAGTAGAGGGCGGTGTTGACCGTCTGCCATCTCAGACAGGGTCTTTTATAATAATTGTTAGACTAGAAGTCTTTATTTGTCATGCAGTTTAACACACACACGCGAGATGGGCGACCCACAGGAACACACACACACATGCACTGAGTCGCTGATGAAATGTCTCTCTGCACTTTTCCCATCCCGTTGTCCTTCCCCCCCATGGGCAGCCGGGAGCAGATAGGGCTTCAACGTGAGCCGTGCCCCAGGGACCAATCCAAGTGCTCCTGTCCGTCTTCGTCAAGGATGCTACAGCGTTAGCGATCTGTTGTGCATGTTTTTCCATTGGGTTTATCTTATCGGGGGGAAACCCTTGCGAGCACGGGGAGAACATGCAAACTCCACACAGAGGGGCCTGGGAGCTACCCCACCTGAGTACCTGGCATCATGGAAACCTGGTCCCCAAGTGGGAATCGAACCCTGGACCTTCTTGCTGTGAGGCGACAGTGTTAACTACTACACCACCGTGCCACTACGGGTCTGAAGGGTCTGCAGAATAGATTACTCGTTTTTGGCGATATTCGCATGGCGGGCAATAATGAGTATACTCGTTCTTGGCAATTAATGTGTTAACATTATAATAATTATTTACTTAGTGCTTTTAAATGAAAGGATATTCTATATTCTTGGTACACTAGATACTATGGAGTGTGTTGCTGCCATCAATACAATTATTAGAAGCATCAAAGCGGTACATTCAAATCTACGACTTTTTTTGGGGGGGGTAAATAATCCACTTATTTGAGATACTCGATTACTTGTGACAGCTCTAGTTGTAAAATATTAACAAGTTACTTTCAAAGTAAAAATCCCATTCACATACAGTACAAGCTGATATCCCGCGTTCAACACCCAGCAACCAAACCAACAATGTTTTTATTTTATTTCCAAAGACCTCATTACTCGTGAATTGAAAATATATGTTTTTATATATGTTTATATAAAATAAATATATGTTTTCATGATCTATAAAAACGGTTGAAAATCCCCACGCCTACTTTGGACGTGTGCTCCTTTCTCCATTTTTCTATGTTGGCATGCGTTTATTTTGAGGAACATACAGTAGTAGCTAGTAGCTACTACAATGATAGCACTGTAGCGTCCCTCTGAACATTATGTTCTTAACCGATAACTTTATCACATTACTGCGACGGTGCCTTCCTGGACTGAGAAAGTGGTTGCCTCATGAAGGCAAACCGAAGTAGTTGGTGTCCAGTTGGCTGCAGTCCTCTCACTCATCACACTGGCTTCTTTGTGCGCACTATTGGATTTTCCCCATCTCCACATGTTCTCCTCGGTAGAGCCTGCTGCTTGTCAACAGGGTTGACTGTTATCTGTAGAATAATTACATCACAGCTAATGCCACCTCAGAGATGGATGGAGTGCTGGTAGCAGAATAGGCGTTAGAGGCCAATGATCATCTTTAGTGTGTTGTCGTGACGACATAGAAGTAATGGTTGTTGCTGAAGAACTGGGAAACACCTGGAAACTGTCCTTCTTAGCTCCTTCTTGTCTCCGAACACTCTTGTTTCCTTTTGTGTTTCCTTGTGTCACACTTCCCATTACCCTGCAGTCCAATATGTTGAACATCAACATATTATTTAACGTTTAATTTTCCTTAAGCCGGTACTGTGATATATCAGTATTGACAGAATTCTGAATATTGTTATATTTAGCCTATTACACCCCCCCTCTCTCCCCCATATTGCCCAGCCAAACAAATGCGACCCTACTTTCATCGTTGGGTGATCTAGCTTGAATTGGAGATCAACAAAGTGGAGACTAAGTGCTGCAGGGAACATGAAGAGGGGCTGGTGGGGAGGGAGTCTGAGGGACGAGGGGCTGGTGAGGAGTGTGTGTGTGTGTTGGTGTTAGTAAATAGAGCGCCTATTTTTAACCCGGCCGGGCATCCTGAATGTCAGGATCTGGTCTCCATAGAAACCCACAGGCCTGGAGGTTCCATCAGTGTGATGGCCTCTGCTCCCTGTGTGTGTGTGTGTGTGTGTGTGTGACGTGTCTACTGTCTCGTCTGTGTGAGAGAGAGAGTGTGTGTGTCTCGTCTGTGAGAGAGTGTGTGTGTGTGTGTGTGTGTCTCATCTGTGTGAGAGAGAGAGTGTGTGTGTCTCGTCTGTGAGAGAGTGTGTGTGTGTGTGTGTGTGTGTCTCATCTGTGTGAGAGAGAGAGTGTGTGTGTCTCGTCTGTGTGAGAGAGTGTGTGTGTGTGTCTCATCTGTGTGAGAGAGAGAGAGTGTGTGTGTCTCATCTGTGTGAGAGAGAGAGTGTGTGTGTCTCGTCTGTGTGAGAGAGTGTGTGTGTGTGTCTCATCTGTGTGAGAGAGAGAGTGTGTGTGTCTCGTCTGTGTGAGAGAGTGTGTGTGTGTCTCGTCTGTGTGAGAGAGTGTGTGTGTGTGTCTCATCTGTGAGAGAGTGTGTGTGTGTGTGTGTGTGTCTCGTCTGTGTGAGAGAGTGTGTGTGTGTGTCTCATCTGTGAGAGAGTGTGTGTGTGTGTCTCGTCTGTGTGAGAGAGTGTGTGTGTGTGTCTCGTCTGTGTGAGAAATTGTGAGGGTGACTGACTATGATCATGATAAAAAAGATTTGATCATGTTGATATTGATACATACATTGTTGATGTATGTGTGTCTCAGAGCTCTACTGGTATGGCTGTTCCAAATTGTGCTATGAAAGTAATGTAGAATACTGGTTTACTGTGTATATAGAATATTGCATTCAATTGCATCAACGCCATATGACACTAGCTGAACATACAGTAGCCATACAATACAACGACTCCCTCATTTACGGTGTCGACTTCCTAAATTAGCTTCAACAAGTAACTTTGGGAAGTAACAAAGCAATTATTGTTATTATTATTTTCTATTTTATGTTTAGGCATAGCCTTTTTGCATCATATTACACACCTACACCTTAGGCTTCATGTTTGTGATCATGTTGACCTGTATGAGAAGTAAATGTCAGCTGTTGTGCTTAACATGGCGGACCTGCTGTGACTGGTATCGCAGTCATCCAGTAGCGTGTTATAGCATGTAGGTTACGTGAGCCAACCATCTGTTGTATAAATGTGAGGTGAGGAGGTCCAAACCTAATTTGGGCATCACAGAAAGAGAGGGAGAGAGAGAGAGAGAGAGAGAGAGAGGTCAACAGACAAGAGAGAGGTGTTTACATGTTTCTGGATGGCTACGTTTGTGAAGGTATTACCTGCTCCCCATGTTATTCTATACTGGACTCATTCCTCCCATACAATATAGCCTAGACCAAATCTCGTGTCATGTATGGTCATGAGTTTAATTTAATTGTTGTTTGATGGTTTCGATTGTATTGTTGTTGATGTGATTTTTAGCTATTTGCACAGTATTCTATATTTATTTCTTATTATTCATCAATGTTAATACTTTTCTGTACTGCTTTTGCGACATAGGTTTTTCATTTGTCATGCCAATAAAGCTCATTTGAATTTAAATTCTGAGAGAGAGAGAGAAGTAATGCAGTTACAATACCCATATATGCTCTAAAACCCATACAACTGATTTAAAATGTGTACAGATAGTATCCACTTAAGCATAGTATACCAGTGATTAATATTTGAGCCAAAACTGATGGATATTCTATTTTTAATTTAGTACAGTTATTGACAATCATTGGTTACCCCGCCTGACAAATGGTCGCCCCAAATGATGAGAGTAGGGATGCCCCGATCGATCGGCCAGCGATCGGTATCGGCCGATATTCAGTATAAATATGAGATCGGTGAATTCCAATAATGCTTTATTTTCGCCGATTGTGAAAACCGATCGAAAAACATGATCCAATTCTTAGCGGAGATCTCACGCGCTCTCAGACACACGGAGCTGCAAACTGCCGCGCCTCCTCCTCCTCCTGCCCCTCCCGCACCCGTGTAAACACAGAGGAGGCTCCTCTGCTCTAGTCTATAGTGCATGGGACCGTGAGCTAACATTAGCTACCTAGCTATCGTTACTGTTTAAATAGAATGACCCAGTCAACTATTCACTTTTAGTACATGAGGCATTGTCTAACGGTATCTAGCCGTCTAGCTACTGATAGCTCCTGATATCAACAAATGCTCCAGCAATAGTCTAGTAGTGCATGTTGATACCTCCGTTAGCTCACGTTAGCTCACTGTTCAAAACGAAATGTCACATTAAACTAAATAGTTCACTGAGGCGTTGTCTTAACGTTATCTAGCCGGCTAGCAGTAGCTACAGATAGCTCCTGATATCAATGTCTTATAACATTGATTCGATGCGTATTCGAGCCCCTGGCTTCCATCGCATGAGGGCAGAGTATAGGGTCCAGCTGCAGCACCGGAGAATCCTTGCTGGAGCTGGAGGCTACGCGAGTATACACAAAGCAGAGTATACACATAGACAGTGGAGATAGCGAGCATTTTGACTTGTTGCGTGGTGGCGATGTCTCGCAGATAATACAACTACAAGTATAATTATATAATATATATATTTTATTTAAAAAGAAATATATATATACATATTTAAAAAATAATTTAATTTTTTTTATATAAAAAAAACGATCGATATCGGATCGGTATCGGCCGATATGGCTCAAGACGATCGGTGATCGGTATCGGTGGCAAAAAACGTGATCGGGGCATCCCTAGATGAGAGTAGTTAAAAGTCTATTTAAAATGTTACACAATGCAGTTCAGACAAAAGAAAACTGAACAATGTTTTTATTACAATCTTTTCAAGTGGTCAACAAAAATATTCTTCAATTCATTAAAATATCACAAAAGTAAAACATGTTAACATGCGAGGGCCCACATGTGGGCCCTCTTGAGGAAGATTTTCCCACTTGCACTTTGGCGACCTCTACCGGCTCGGGTGTGCATATATTTTAATACAATATATATATCGAATTAAAGCCCTATTTGTTGCCCGTCGATAGCGGGTTCTCGAGTTACATGCCGATATGTGAGGTGTGCGCCGAAGTACACACTGTTGTACAAATACAACACCGACTCCCGGGGCTCTAGCTCCGTCAATCATTTGGCATGGTAGGTTACAAGCTTCGTCAGGAACATTCAAATATCGCAAATGTTAAAAACATTAAACATTCAAAAAGTTAAAGTGCAATACACATTACATGCTTCAGGAACTTGAACATTTCACAAATGTCCATTTTCATGTCCTCATATCAGCATTGGTTTTGTCAATGTATGAGAGCGAGAAGGTGGGTTAAGTAGCATCACTTTTGTGATGGTAGTCACATTGGACAGGGATTAACAATTTAAGTCAATAATAAAAGGTAAACAGAGTTGTATGTATGGAATAAAAATTAAACACCAACACAGTTCTATAGATTCAATAAACAATAACCACTAGGGGTGCACCGATGTATCGGTCGGGTATCGGTATCGGCCGATAAGTGCCTTGTTGACTGCAATCGGCCTATCGGCCGATAAGCTCGAATGTGCCGATGGCAGTAGCCGATAAATTCAGTCTCATCCTGCACAACGCCGGCCGCGCCCCAGTAAGTAAGTAAGTAAGTAAGTAAGTATTTATAAAGCACCTTTCATACATGTCATGTAGCTCAAAGTGCTGTACACAATTATAGGCATATATAACGATAAAAGCAATAAAGTCATAGTGATCAGTTAAGATCAATGTTAAAAAAAAAATAATAATAATAATAATAATAGTAACGTAAAAATGAAAATAACGTAAAAACAGTCATTTGCTTACCAGTTTGGGAGAACAGGTCCGCACAAACATTTCCGCTCAGTGGCAACCGGAAGTGCACTAAACCAATGCACTTGTATGGTAGGTAGCAATGTTTAGGTCTTATAATGCTAGTGTAGTTACGTTTTTATCAGTGGTCATAGTTGGGTCCATAGTGCTTTACCAAGTCCCACGGATCCATCAGTGGCCGTGTATTGTGTGCGTATGTACCCGTTCGCTCATGTGGTCAGTGGCCAGAGTTGGGTCCACAGGACTTATCCAAGTCCCATGGACCCATCAGTGGCCGCGTCTTGTGGTAGAAAGAAAGAAAAAGAAAAACGTATAAAGAAAACAGTCTAAAGTTTGAAAGTTTGGGAGGTCCGCAAAAACACGCCTTCAGCTCAGAAGCTGAGGCGTGTCAAAAACTTTTGAAAAACTGGAGGCGTGTCTCCTATTGTACCCATTCCTTCATCTAAGAAGTTTGAAAGTTTGGGAGGTCCGCAAAACACACACACACAAGCTACTGCATCAAAGTTACTACTAAATATTCAACATTCTCTTTTGAGACTCCGCTTCAGACTCTTATCATTTGGCACTAAAAGCTAAACATTGTCACCGATATGGCTGTCCGCAACATGTCATTAATTGTGTACGTGAGGTGGTTGCTCAGTGACGACGCTAACATGAGCTAGGTTAGCTAGCATTAGCTACCGGGAGATGCAAGACTAACGTTACTGGTGAAAATGTGATTTGCGTTGGAATACTCCTTTGTCAACTTGCTGTACTTTGCTTGCAGGTCTGCAGCCATTATTGCTGGATTATGAATAGCCCCAACTTTAGCCAAGGTAACGTTATGGCTAAACCTTTAACAATAGTTAACGCTAGCTTTCGGTTAGCTGTTCAATGCTATTAATAACACAAGTCCCCGTCAACACCCTCTCTCGGGAAGATGGCATTTAAGAAAGTATCTGCTGTTAAAATGACACAAACATTCGTTTTGTGGCATTAACGTTATATAGTTAGTGTTACACATTCAATAACAAGCATATTATTTACCCGAAGATAGCAGTAAGCAAGGCATTACTCCGTTAGTCCGTTCATAGCTCAGTTCCATTCCGTTGCTCATTCCGTACCCAACTACCCATTCTGCAATCTGTTAATAAAGTTTTAAACCAGACAAATGTATAGAAAGGCTTTGTTTTATTATAACATTTGTTGCAGTAAAATCATTATGTCTCATTTGGTCATCCTGTGGCGCGCTGGTCGGCGTTCAGCTAACGTAGCTACGTTAAGTTTGTTGTGCTCTCGCAAACAGAACAATGGCGGCATGCCCGAAAGTAGAAAATGAATAAACGCTTGCCGATTGGTGGTAAGGACAGCAGGAGGTGGGTGCTAGCGGTGTGGCGTAATTGGCCGAATCGACTGTCAATCAAAATGGTTATATTGCATTGGCTGAGAGCTCTGGTTGAGAGAACAGTATCCATCTGCAGGCCGCCAGACGATACTTGAACTGATACAGGCTACTGGGAGAGGGATAGTGCTACATGGCATGGTGGAATTAATACCATAAACATATTTCTTGATGTTTCCTTTTTTTAAGTAAGTAAAGAGGCCTACAAATACAAACATACACATACAAATATACAGTAGTTTCATTAAAAAAAAAATATTACAAAAAAAAATATTAAAAAAAGAAAATATAAAAAAAAATTACAAATACTATACAAATAATACACAAATATCGGTATCGGCCGATTGTGTTACTTGAACAATCGGTATCGGTGGCCAATTTTCATATCGGTGCACCCCTAATAACCACCAACATAGTTGCATGGATGAAATCAACGCTAAACAACTACAACACAGTTGTATCAGTTCCTTTTAGGGATGGCACGATACCACTTATTCATGTCCGATACTGATATCACAGCCTTGAGTATCTGCCAATACCGATACCCATCCGATACTCTCTTAAAAAACAAAAACCTGTGTTTAACCTAGCCATCTCTAAAACATCAAAAGCTCCCCTAAAGGAATAAATACATACCACACATGACTCAGTTATGCAATAGTGCTGCTGCTTTTTATTTTGTTCAAATTATTTAGTTAATAAGACTACAGCGATTTCATGACGGCTTCCTGTCCTCACGTCTAAAACGTCTGTTTACCGGTACAATGCGTGGAGTTTCCAATCATTGGTAAACAAACATAGTGCTGAAAATATACACTTTGACTGCTGTTTTGATAGGGTTAGGGTCTTTACTCTTGGCTACATTTGAAAAAGAAACACAACATTGTACTTATTTGAGATAGCCGTGTCAGAGATAATGACGGTTTGGCAACATGAAGTGAGGCTAAGCGTCGGAAACCTACATTTTCAACAACAGAAAGGGGCTGGTCGTCCAGCACAATAAATGTGGTTATTTTCTCGGTTTTCTTCAGCTTTGCTTTGTTACTGTCTGCAGGGAGTTTCTCTCGCTTCTGAATGGTTTCCAGTAGGGCTGTCCCCGACTAAGGATTTGGATGGACGACTAGGATTGGCCAAAATTTGCCGTTAGTCGACTATTGGTCGACTTTAAAAAAAATAATAATAAAAAAAAGTATAATATTTTAAAACGTTTTCTTTTTCTTTTCTTTTTTTTTATAAATTTTTTATCATTCCATTTGGGCTGTGGGGGTGCTTAATGTCTGAAGGAGTCGACTGAAGGCTTCTTGTCCTCTGCAAAAGCATGCAATTGGTCCACTGATGGATACATCTTGATATTTGTCTAGTCTAGTGTGTTCATTAGATTGGTGAAATCCTCTTTCAGTGCCTCTGTGCCTGTTTTCGTAGGCAGTTAGCCTCTGGTATGCATGCCATTAGCGTTAGCCACGCTTCTAGGCCTCTTTTCTTTTGGAAAAAATTATATATAAAAAAAAAAAATCATATATATTTTTTTTTTTTATTATTATATTCGACTAAGAGGTTGGCCAGTCGACTACGGCTCCTTTCGACTGATTAGTCGACTAATCGATTAATAGGGTCAGCCCTAGTTTCCAGCTATGTTAGCTGCTGCGACAAAACTTTTCCTCATGGCATTCGTTGCTCATATGAACTCGGCATACTCCCTTTCCATGATTAATCTGCAAGTGTTGTGTGGTGTTGAAGTTTCCAGTGTTGCTGCCACCCCTAGAAATACTTGCGTTGCAGATATTATCGTGTTATTCCACAAGTATACATGCGAGTCCTCTGTATTTGTTTGTGCATGTCTTCATTCTGTTAGCTCCACCATACAGGTCCGTTATTATCCGCTCTTAGTCTACTCTGCCCTGCGTACCTGTGACCCCAGTACGGTGGCCTGTACTGTCGTATTAATGCACACACATTAGCATAACACCACAGGCTGTTTTGCCTTTTTTTTCCTTTGAGCTCAAAATAACTCCACAGCTGACATGATCGCGGCGCACTGCTAACAAGTTGACTTACGTTTATCTAATGCTAACGTTGTTGTCACGCTACTACTGTTCACGTGATGGCATGCTTTACGGCCTGTATCGGATCGGCCTGTGAATTTGGCCAGTATCGGACCAATACCGATACTGAGTATCGGATTGGTGCCATCTCTAGTTCCTTTTATATTATCTCATGGTAAACTGCAGGCATACAATACAATATAGCTTTGGCTCCTACAGTCAACATTCCCCAAATATATATCAAACACGAAACAAACTTTGATCAGATTATAATGGAGATGTTGCACAGTGCAATCCACTGAACATTTATTGTTGAAATATGTCACTGTTGATCATGAGCTGGATATATAACCTATGGTTTCAAGTAGGGATGCTCGATATTGGCTTTTTTACCGATACCGATATACCGATATTGTCCAACTCTTAATTTCCGATACCGATATCAACCGATACCGATATATGCAGGGTTTCCCCCCCCAAAAAATGGAATAATTTCAGGTAATTAACATTACATATCTCTTGTTGTGGAATTAACACAACATTATGCATACTTTTGACAATAAATAAAATCAGAATTTGTTCTTACTTGCATGGGTAAATAAAGGTTATAGAAATGTAAATTTTTTTTTTTTTTTGTTTTTTTGAAAACCGATACCGATATTTACCGATATCACATTTTAATGCCGATATAGGCCGATAATATCGGTAGGCCGATAATATCGGACATCCCTAGTTTCAAGGGATGTTAAACCTACTGTAGAATCAAGTAAATGTTAGTGATTCAAATCCTCATTTAGAGGTAGGGGATCCACCACAGCTTGCCCTGCTGCTCTTCTCTACACCAGCCAGAACTGGTGGAGTGTTCTCCATGGATGGTGGTGTCAGGTCCAGCATCGCCTTTTCCATCTTTTTCCTTCTCCCTGTGACCCCTGGATGCAGCCTTCTCCCTCTCCGATAGCTCATCTGACTTCACATGGAATCTTGCCCTGTTGTTTTCTTCTCGCTGAAACAATAGTGTATAATGTGATACTAATTCTGGTGGGCCAAATTACATACAAACTTAAATTCAAGATATTACAGAAAAGGTCATTCCTAATCCTACTAACATGACAGTTTGAAATACACCAGAGAAAGATATACTGCATGTTACCTATAGTTTCTTTTACCTCTCTCTTTTCCTGGCAAGATAGTCTGCATTGACCCGCTGTCTGTAGTGAGCAGTCTTCTGTTTGCTTGTTTGTGCCATCTAGAAAATAGGTTAAACTAGTTAAACATGACTAATACATGTACAATTACCTAAATGGAATGTCATGCTATACCGTTTTAAAATTTTTCTCATAAGATGGTACAATACTAAAAAAGAAACGTTAATTCCTAAATGGGAATGAAAAATGACAGACATGTTGAAAAATACATGTTAAAGTATACAAAGAGTTATGCTAAAACAAAGAACTTTATATATATAAAACATGAATAAAATATAAATATACAGAAACTACAAATACAGGACATATATCTATCATCTAAAACACTCAGCAGTGGTCGCCCCACATGATACTCGGTCGCCCAGATGATGTTTTTAAGGTCAGTCAAATATTACAGGCTAACCATTAGCTACAGAAACCAAACTAGCTAGCTCTTACCACATGTCACTATCAAATTCATCATCAAAATATAGATTTTCAGATAAAACGTATTCACAGTTTTGGGGCGGTCGTTCCACAAGACATCCAAAAGTGGCAAGTACATTACAGCAGTTAAAAAAGAGATTTATTTGCCAATATGAAAGAGACTTACTAACCTGCTAGTTGTTTCTCTGGGTCCCTCACATGTGACTGGCTGATGCAACATCCTGTCCTTGAGGTGGTTTCAAAATAAAAGTCCCACAATTGTGTTTTCTTGATGGTCGCCCCAGATGATATTTCATAAAATTAACATATGCGGACAACATTCGTTTGTATATTATGATGGAAGTATATGTGCAAATGCTTCATAATTTTGTCAATGAATTCAAAACATGTTTTAAATTATGCCAAATAGGGCAAGGGAAATATTTAAATAGATTTAAAGTGATTTTAAGCCGGTTGTCCAAATAGAAGTCAATGCTGGACGGTCGCCCCACATGGACATTTGACACTTCAGATAGCAGAAAAATTACCAATAACTCAAATGTTTGGAGGAGTTAGAGTGGGTCTGTATATGGGGAAGGTATTAGAGATACATGTAATCTTTTTATGAATTTTAATGTTTTTTTAAGGTAAGAAATTCAGTGGGACAGAAAAAATAGGCGTCACGTCATTGACCCATCCCTTATACATAGCCCCCCCCCCCATTTTAGGGATACCAAAAGTAACTGTTCAAATTAACACAAACTTGAAATAAAGTCATCATATTTAATATTTGGTTGAAAATCCTTTTGCAGTCAACGACTGCGTGAATTCTGACTGTGACCCGTAAGTGGTCATTCATTAAACAATTTCTTAAATTCCTCTTTCTTGCTAACAAAGGGGGAAAAAAAATCACACACGATACATTTGAATGGTAACAGACACGCCGACACCGATATATATTAGAGATAAGCCGATATCGGGTGAGATATTAGTGTAAGCCGATATCGGGTGATATATTAGTGATAATAAGCCAATGTCGGGTGACCAATATATTGGTCGGGCTCTACTCTACTTCCCACCACAGTCAGGACGGCTGAAACACACCCAATCTTCCACCGTTGACTGAAATCGCATCTTTTCAATCGATATCTAAATTTCTTTTAAATAACGTCTTACCGTCTTTTACTATTATATACTATGCTACTATATCTGTACTACTATCTACTATTCTGCTATGCCTATACTACTATTTTACTATGTACTATTCTCAGGGAACAAAATAAGCACCTGCCAAGCGCCAAATGCGTGTAGATTTAAGGTTTGGCGAGTAAAAATGATAGGTCTGCCCGCCATCTGGCGTGTAGTTCATATCGATACTCTTATTTTGAAAATCCTTTGTGGGTCTCATTTCCGCCCCAAGCACAGCTCCAGTCATAATATCTGGGCTCCGGCAGCTAGCAACGTTCAGGTTCATATGATACTCTTATTTTGAAAAACCCTGTAGCAACTCCGCAAGTCATAATATCCGCCCAGTCCGTGTTTCTGAAAGCAGAGCAGCGCTACACAGCAGTGCGCCTACACAACCCGAAATAAGTCTGTGGTGTTTTTTTTCTTCTCGCAACGGGTCAAATGCATCTACATGCTTTGCACCGTCGCCATTCCTTTATGCCCACATCGCCCGAAATTAACATTTATGTACCATTACAATCACTACAACGTTAGCGTAAGCTAACAAGCTAATCCTGATCAGAGCCAGAGGCGCAGAGCCATAGAGAACAGCAGACACAGTGTGGACTGGGGAAAGGGAAATGGGGGGGCACTCTCCCCTTCCGTGTGTGTGCGTGCGTGCGTTTGGAAATACGACGAAGTCACTAGTCAGGACTCAGGACAGGAGTATATTATAGTAAACTGAGGATTACTGAGGATGGACAGATAATGTTGATATTCAAATTAGGGCTGGGCGATATAATGATAAATATCGTGATATATTTTAATAATCGATATCGAAAAATCATTTTTCTATTTTTTATTTTTTTTTATTTAAATTTTTAAAAAAAAATTGTGACTTGCAACAGGGCAGTTTTAAAACCAGAGACAGTGGACAGACTTGTCTTTCTTGCCTGCAACTTAAAGTAATGGCTTTGCTTGTCCAAATGACAATACTGACCAAATTGAGATTTCTTTTTCTCTTGTCCATTTATTTTGTTTGCTTTCTAATTTAAAATACAGTTTGAAACCGTCTGTACACAGTAGGCTATGTGTGCTAGCAGAACTAGACTCCAGTCACGAGTCACGGTGCACATGTGCGGTGGTTTGTCCACCAAAAAAGCGCCAAAAGATCGAAAATAAACTAGCAGAGCCAGAACTGTTCAACTCCCCTGGAGCCACAGCCAGCAGAGAAGCCGGTTTACTTTAGCTTTTAAACCAGCTGCAGCCTGAGAACTGGAGTGTGAGGGGATGTAACACTAAAGATAGCGGCAATGACAAAGAATTGCTGCAAAATAAACATACATCTGTTGCTTAATTTTTTAATTTTTTTTTTATACTTATAACAATTTCGATAATTATCGATATCGAGAAATATGATAACATTATCATATCGTTATCGCGATATGATTTTTTTCCATCTCGCCCAGCCCTAATTCAAATATAAAAAAGTTTTGAGAGGAGTGGAAGTTTGAAGACAGACTACAATATGATGCGGGGGTGGTGAGTTGAAACAGTGTGTGTGTGTGTCCCGACCCCACTTCTATGTTTCAATAAATTATTTGCATTTAAAACTATTAACGCTGACTCATTCCTTCAGTCCACTCAAAATTATGCTAATATTCCTTATGTTGTTTATAGGGATGATCGGCCACCGATCGTTATTGGCCGATAACCAGTATAAATATGCGATCGGTGATCGGTGATAATGCTTTATTTTCGCCGATCGTCAAAGCCGATCTCATTCGCTGAGTTCTGTCTCAGACACCGGGTGGTGCGGGGTCTGCTCCTCCCTCCCGCACGCATGTAAACACGGGTCTAGTCTAGTGAGACGGGACACGGGAGGACGGCGTCGGCTTCTCCCTGAGCTAACGTTAGCTTAGCTACCGTTACAAAATGACCCAGTCAACTATTCACTTTTAGTTTAATACATGATGAGGCATTGTCTAACCGAACGGTATCTAGCCGGCCAGCTACCGATAGCTCCTGACATAAACAAACGCTCCACAAAGTCTAGTAGAGTGTATGATACCTGTTAGCTGTTAGCTCACGTTAGCGCAAGCTAGTTCACTGTTCAAAACGAAATGTCCCATTGAACTAAATAATTCACTGAGGCGTTGTATTAACGTTATATATCCGGCTAGCAGTAGAATGAATGAATGAATGAAAACTTTATTTAACAGATTGCAGAATGGGTACAATACAGTACGGCTCAATACATACAATTGTTAAGGGGATGCAGACCTGAGAAAGACGTTTGTCTTGTTTCCATCAGGGTCCCCCATTTTCAATTCATATAGACATTTATGACATACACAACATACCGCTGCTGTCGGGACAAAACCTCATAACTCCATTTTTTTAATATTTTTTTTTAAATATAAATCAACTCTGTAGATCATCCTCCATATGTGTGTGTGGGTTTTACAAAGTTTAAACAATGGGAAAGCATTAAACCGATCATCTGTCTAAACCTCCTAACTCTATTCACCCTCAAATCTGTGTTCGTTTTTTTCATCTGCTGAAAAGTTGGGTTTTTGGAGTTATGAGGTTTTGTCCCGACAGCAGCGATACATGACATTTATGGCATAGGGACATATAGGTATTTAGTACTGATACATTTGTGACATAAGCGGTATTCAAATATACAGTACTGTTACCCCTAGATCCTGACAGAGTATATACATATGATGGGGAGGGGACTGTACATTTGGGGGTCGGTGGGTGGGTGGGAGGGAAATATACATACGGCGGGGAGGGAATATATACATGCGGTGGGGAGGAGACTGTCTATTAGGAGGTGGTGGGGGTTTTGGGCATTTACGGTGGCCAGTTTCGAATTGCAGCCTCCCGTAGGTGCTCTTTAAGAGCGGTTTTGAATGTGGGCAGGGATTCACATTCCTTTACAGCTTTGGGTAGGGCGTTCCACATTGTTGTGGCATAATTGCGAAACGTGTTTAGTCCCTTGTTTGAGCCGAATCTGGGTTTAACATGATTTGTTGAGCTTCCTCTGGTGTAGTGGTTGTGGTATTCACTGACCTTTGGGAAGTATTTTGACATGTACATGGGCACCCCGGTCGTATAGTGTATCTTGTAGACCAGGCCCATTGCAAGTTGCTGTACTCTGTCGTCTACTCTAAGCCATCCTAGGTTGTCAAAGTGGGCAGGGGTGAGGTGGGTTCTGGGGTTCAGGTCAAGTAGTAGTCTGACCAGTTTGTTTTGTGATGTTTGTAATTTTGTTTTAAGCGCCTTTGAGGTGCTTTGGTACCATGAGGTGCACGCATAGTCATAGTACCCTTGAATGAGTGCTCCTGCCAGAGTCTTCAGGGTATTCTTGTTTACCAGAGAGGAGATCCGGTACAAGAATCTAGTTCGTTGGTTGACTTTTTTTATTACATAAAAGTCAACTACAGCTAGCTCTACAGATAGCTCCTGATATCAATGTCTTATAACACTGATTCGATGCGTATTCGAGCTGAGGGCTTGTGAATGTGATTTAACGTTATACCAATACTAGGGTCCAGCTGCAGCGCCGGAGAATCCTTGCCGTAGCTCGAGGCTACTCGAGTATAGGGTCCAGGTGCAGCTCCGGAGAATCCTGGCCGTAGCTGGAGGCTACTAGAGTACACACAGACAGTGGAGCTTGTTGCGTGGTGGCGATGTCTCGCAGATAATACAAGTACAAGTCTAATTATTAGGGGTGCACCGATATATCGGTCGGGTATCGGTATCGGCCGATAAGTGCCTTGTTGACTGCTATCGGCCTATCGGCCGATAAGCTCAAATGTGCCGATAGCAGTCGCCGATAAATCATCAATTTGTGTAGCGTCAAAAGGCAAAAAAATAAAGTTCACTCGCGACCTACCTGCACAACGCCCGCCGTCCCCCACACACACACACAAGCTACTGCATCAGTTACTACTTATGATTAACAAGGCATTCGTTTTGTGGCATTAACGTTATATAGTTAGTGTTACACGGACAATAACATCAGCATGTTATTATTACCCATAGCAGCAAGGCATTACTCCGAGTCCGTTCATAGCTCAGTTCCATTCCGTTGCAGCATGAGCTACCGGGAGGCAGAAGACTAACGTAACGTTACTGGTGAAAATGTGATTTACGTTGGAATACTCCTTTGCCAACTTGCTGTACTTTGCTTGCAGGTCTGCAGCCATTATTGCTGGATTATGAATAGCCCCAACTTTAGCCAACGTAACGTTATGGCTAAACCTTTAACATTAGTTAACGCTAGCTTTCGGTTAGCTGTTCAATGCTAATAACACAACCAAGCGAACCCATCAGAGCTCCCCATCAACACCGCTCTGTCGGGAGGATGGCATTTAAGAAAGTATCTGCTGTTAAAATGACACAAACATTTGTTTTGTGGCATTAACGTTATATAGTTAGTTACACGAATACACGTTCAATTACATCAGCTGCTGATGATCAGCATAGTATTTACCCGAAGATAGCAAGCAAGCCGTTCATAGCTTGGTTCCATTCCGTACCCAACTACCCATTCTGCAATCTGTTAATAAAGTTTTCAACCAGACAAATGTATAGAAAGGCTTTGTTTTATTATAACATTTGTTGCAGTAAAATCATTGTGTCTCGTTTGGCCATCCTGTGGAGCGCGCTGGTCGGCGGGCACTGCCGGGCAGCTAACGTATTAGCTTGTTGTGGTTCTGAGTTTGACTCGCATTCTCAATAAACGCTTGCCGATTGGTGGTAAGAACAGCAGGAGGTGGGTGCTAGCGGTGTGGCGTAATTGGCCGAATCGACTGTCAATCAAAATGGTTCCATTGCATTGGTTGAAAGCTCTGGTTGAGAGAATAGTATCCCGCTGCAGGCCGCCAGAATGGTTCCATTGCATTGGTTGAAAGCTCTGGTTGAGAAAATAGTATCCCTCTGCAGGCCGTCAGACGATACTGGGAGATAGTGATACTGTAACTGAGGGGTACAATTCCCTGACTGTATTGAATAAGTATGGTATCATTAAACCACTACTGAGTTATGTACATTACTACTGGCCATACAGTACACATGTATATGAGATGAACACCCCCACAATAACACGGCTTCACAAGAAATACTGTTTAGAAGAATATTTATTAGAAGAGCACGAAGATTATCTTACATTACTTATCAAGATTGAGAGTTGCGCTTGTAAGGCGAAGAATGTGCATGAATAGGTCAAGAGCGTAAGTCCATGAGCATATTACGCAGGAGATAATTAATACCACCTGTATCATAAGAATTATATATGGTACACTAGTAGATCAGCTGGAGACACTAAGAGGGTTCCCTCCGGTTGTAAGCCAGCAGGGGAGAGGATTTGTCGGTAGCAAAAGTCTGGGTCAACGAGGAATAAGGAGACTCCAGGTACAGGAGACAGTGCAATAATCCCTTGATCCGTAGACAAACAACAGCTATTCTCCGGTATGCAGTGCCGCATGGAGGAAAGCTAGCCAGCCTCAGAGTACTAGAGGCGGGCTCGACGGTGCTCCTCACAGGGTAGATCCCACACAGTAGTGGGTGTAGACAATTCTCCGCTCCAACAGCTACAGGACCAAAGCAAATATAATCCAGCCGAAAAGGGCTCTGTAGTCGTCGGGTAGGTTATCCAGTGTACATATCCACACGGTTCTCGTCTAGGGCTCCTCGGATGACGGCACCAGGTTAGGCCGCCCAGCCTGGATAAGCACACTAGCTCGGTACGATGAAACGTTGGTAATGCTGGTCACTGTAGAACGGTAGCCGCACGATACACTATACATAATAGACTATTACTTAATAATAGAATAGGTCGAACTCGACGATATAGCGTTAAACTCTGACACTTCAGCTATCAATTCGCACGCGGTCTCAAGGCTCTATTTCGGGGCAAAACGGGCCCACTTCACAGCACGTTGTATCGTGGTGTGAGGCTTCAACTTATTGGGGTAACTAACTGCTGTATTCACCTGCGCCGTATTTATACGTAAGGTGAACAATCTAGTACCAGCCTTATTTCTGTCTCGTATTCCTGCGCAGAACCGGGCATGTCCAGGCATGTCTTAGCGGTGACTTTGAACTAGACATTGGGGGGTATGGCCGTGGCGCCTAGGGGATCGCTGTCCAATAGGAGAACGAATATTATGGTCTGGCCTGTACTAGGTAAAGGGATATTCCGTGTATATGTACAAAGAATATACAAGGGATATCAGACGATATACAAATACTATACAATATATCTCAAGTAATAAATATATATATTCGGTTTAATCTGACCCTTTGTAACAGATACCATAAACATATTTCTTGATGTTTCCTTTTTTTAAGTAAGTAAAGAGGCCTATAAATACAAACATACACATACAAATATACAGTAGTTTCATTAAAAAAAAATAAAAATAAAATTAAACAAAATATTAAAAAAAATTACAAATACTTATTTTTTGCCACAAGTATCGGTATCGGCCGATTGTGTTAGTTGAACAATCGGTATCGGTATCGGTGGCCAATTTTCATATCGGTGCACCCCTACTAATTATATAATATATATATTTTATAAAAAAAAAAAAAAATTATATAAAATAAATGTTAATTTCTTTTAATCAAAAACGATCGGTATCGGATCGGTATCGGCCGATATGGCTCACGACGATCGGTGATCGGTATCGGTGGCAAAAAACTTGATCGGGGCATCCCTAGTTGTTTATGATATTAATTGAAAATAGCATATGAGAGTATTATAATTTATAGTAATAATAAAACACATGGCGATATACTAAAAAGCAAAAAAAAAAGGGTAAAAATTCTGCCCGGCTGGTAGTTTTTAAAATCTACCAGCCAAATGGCTGGTAAGTCAAAAAGTTAAGTTTGTTCCCTGACTATTCTACTATGGCTATACTACTATCTACTATGTACTATTCTACTATGTTTATACCAGTACCAACTATTGCACATTGGGAGATGGGAGGGGGGTGTCTGATGTTTCATGTTGATGTCCCAGTGCTTTTAACAAACTATACCGCAAACAATTACCACCAACCATCGTTGTGTGGCATTAAAGTATCTTGTATCTTGTACTATGCTAATAGGTCTATACTACAGAGTGAAGCACTCAAGTCTGGCACTGCTAGACGAACAATACTACTTACTACTTACCCTTACCCAGAGGTGTACCCCACAAATTGTAAGTCGCTTTGGATATTGATGGAGACCATCTGAACCATTGGCTGCTGCTTCTAGCCTCCCACACACTCACAGTCACAAACTAATACACTCACATTCCTCAGGACAGAAAGCTTAACAGGGATTGTTTATGTCCGAGTCTCACACATTATTCATCTGTTTGGAATGACGGCAAAGAGCCATCTAGCCTAAATAAAGTGTAATTCAGCCTTGTTACAATTTAGTTTAGTTTACTCAGTTTATTTGATCAGGGACAGTGCATATCAATCAACAGTTATACATTTATAAATTAATACAAATTAAAAACTGTAAATATGCCAACATTAGCAGGGTTGCTAGTTTTCAGTTGTCTCTGGGCTAGATGTTTAAGCCAGAAAGAAACAGAAAAATAGAAGGACATTAAAGCTAATATAAAAACAATTTAAAACATATTCTGTACATTCACTCACTAGGCATTCATGCATCTATAAAAAACATAGTGTACAGGGACAAATCAAAGCCCCTACATGGACAAGCACTGTATAGGCAGGCCAGGCACACATATACACAAGCAGGACAGTCAGGCTAGTGGGCAAGCATACAGGGCAGGGTTGGGCAGCTGGACTGCGACGTGACAGCCATGCTTTGAGTGTGTGTGTGAAGGACCTGAGTGTATCAGTACTGCGGATGTGTGATGGGATGGTGTTCCAGAACTCTGCAGCTCTTATCGAGAAAGCTGATTTGCTAAATGCGCCCTTTCCTCCCTCGGATGATGAAATTTCCCCTCGAGTGCTGTTCTGGTGAACAGCACTGTCTCTAGGTCAGCTATTGTGGGGGGAAAAGGAGCCCTTCTTCTTAGTCTATGTATTATTTTGACTACATTGTCTTATTTCCCCGTCTGTCTGTCAGGGCTCTGAGAACGAGCTGAAGGCAGAGAAGGACGGGGCGTCGGACAGCGAGTCGAAGGCAGACTCGGGGCTCCCGGAGGGGCCCGTCCCCGCCGACGACGACACCCCCGAGGTGCTGAACAAGGCGCTGTCGGGCCTGTCTTCAAGGTGGGTTTACCACTCGCTACCACACTGCTTCTTCAACATGAGGGGCGGCGGAGCAAAACATAGCGTCACAAAGAGGAACGATTCATAGTAGAAGAATTGTTTATCTTGGTACAGTAGGGTCGGCTACATCGGGACGGTGTTCCCTTTAGAGGAGATGTTGGCTCCAGCATCGTGTTCTGCATCTGGCTGCAGGCCAAGCTGCCTTTTAAAAACACCAGGAAACATTAACATCAATGGATAATGTTGTCTCTACAGGGTTTGGATGGATGATAGCCAACGAGACCTATTGATTTTTGTTTTTGTTTTTCACGGCCCTATCCTTGTTCATTTGATTGGTTTATGGTTGTTTGCCCTGTAGTCTCGCACAGGATAATCTATTCATTTGTCTGACTGAATCTCGGTCGTTAAAGAACCTAGGATGCCTATCGCAAAGAGTAGGGGGTTTCCCGAACGTTCCTGGCCAAATTCCCAATCAGGTCTCTGACATCAAGGCCACCTAATCATCCCTCCCCCTTAATTGGCTGATATCAATCCCTGTCTCCTGAGCCGTTCAGCCATTGTGTAGTAGTGTGATGTGTGCCGGGTGTCAGTGTATGGCAGCCATTGAACCTGCGTAGCCCAAGGTTGGATGCTACCAGGGGTGGCGAACGAGGCCATTTCCACCCTACATTGTTAACCTGCTGTTGTGTGGCAGTGAAAGGGTTAATCTTCTGTGTATTGTCGCAGTGAAAGGGTTAACCGTTTGGTAGTGCGGCAGTGAACGGGTTAACAAGGTGCTTAATTAAAAAGTCCTTGAAATTCAAATCAGGCCTTTGGCTTGATAGTACTTTATCATGGTCTGATCACATAAACAAAACTGTTTTTAAAATGGGTAGAGCTATTGCTACTGCCAGGAAATGTGCACCATTCCTTCCATTTGCACTGTTTAATCAGATTGTTTGTGCTTTGGTTTTGTGCCACTTGGATTACTGTTCTGTAGTGTGGGCTTCTGCTTCAAAGCAGTCGCTAAATAAGTTACAAGTGGTACAAAATAAGGCAGCAAGACTCGTTCTTGGTTGTTCATATAGGACTAGTGTTGTTCAAATGCATGAACGTCTTAGTTGGAGGAGTGTTGAGAAAAGACTTTCTGCCAACCTTTTAATTTGTTTTCATAAAGTGATCACAACCCACAGTCCTAAATATATCACGGATAAAATAATTTACGCCTCAAATGTGCACATGCATTTTACCAGAGGGGCAAGTAGAGGGCAGATTATTCTACCCCATACAAACACTAACAGTATGCAAAGAACAGTTTTATATAGGGCTATTAGGGCATGGAATTATCTTCCAGGTGACATACGTGACATAAGAGGTGTAGCAAGCTTCAAAAATAAATTAAAATCTTACATGTAGCCAATATTGACAATGCTGAGATATGCAATATGTTACAGTTGATGTACATATTTAGATATAATATGTTTGTGTGTTAATGTTGTTGTGGTTCCTCAGTTGGTACGTCTTGCTATGTTGTGTTTCCTTATTTGGTATGTCTTGCTATGTTTTAATTGTATTATGTTTTAATTGCAATGTATATGTTGTAATGTTTTAATGTTGTCTTGGACCCCAGGAAGACTAGTTGACGTCTCGGCGTCAGCTAATGGGGATCCTTTGCTAATAAACAAAATAAACAAACGGTCCATTCGCATTCAAAGTTTTGTTCATCCACGATAAAATTGTTCTGAATCAAGAAATATATATATTTTTATTTAAAGTGTAACTAATTGTCGGAAATAGGTTTTAAGCCATACATATTGGATCCGATTTGTTTTCTATAGAAACTGCATTTAAAAGTGAATTGTATCCTTTTAAATGCTCTTTTAAAATGAAACAGTGCTTAGGAAAGTACTTGAAAGTCCTTGAAGTTCATTTTGCAATGTCTGTGAACCCTGTACTATATTGGTTAGTCCACTGAAACTTTTGTCTCTCTCTCTCTCTCTCTCTCTCTCTGTCTCTCTGTCTCTCTGTCTCTCTCTCTCTCTCTCTCTCTCTCTCTCTCTCTCTCTCTCTCTCTCTCTCTCAGATGGAAGAACTGGTGGGTACGAGGGATCCTGACTCTGGCCATGATCTCGTTCTTCTTCATCATCATCTACTTGGGCCCCATGGTGCTCATGATGATCGTGAGTAGCGCCTCTTTCATCTGAGCCTTTCTTTTATCTTTCTGTTCAAGTTCTGTTTTATTTGTCACATATATAAAGTACATGTACATTACCGTGAAATGCTTGGTTCTGTATGCAAGTACAAAATGCAGAAGGCGGCTGGGTGGCGTAGCGGAGATTGCGTTTGTCACCAATGCAAGAGACTCCGGTCTCGACTCCCCGAGTCGGCATTGCCTGCGGCTTGGGCCCGTCGTCATACTATCTCAATTGGCAGAGGTAGCGGGTGGAAAGTCGATGGGTGGTAATCTGGATGTTGTGGACAGCGACTCCTACAGGTTGGTTGGGGGACGCCTGCACAGCAGAGACAGGAAGTGGCGGGGGCAGCGTGAGCCACTGAGAGATCGAGCTGCCTGGTGAAAAGATGTGACAGGCTGCCTCCTCGTGTACCAGTGGGAGGCATAGTCTAGCAACGTTCAAGACAGGGGAGGGGAGAATTGGCGATATGAAATTGGGATGGGAGAAAAAATTGAAAATAAGGAGAAAAGGTGGATCAAAAAAGCAAGTACAAAATGCAGAAATGAGGTAATAATAATAATATACTTTATTTGTATAGCACCTTTCATACAGAAATTGCAGCTCAAAGTGCTTCACAACAGAAACAAGACAGGCATAAAATAAGCACATAAAGTGCAGACATATAAAATCACAGTTTTTCACATTAGGATCTAACATCCCAACAGGCCACATTGTTTATAGTTTGATTCAGTTTTAAAAATAGACAATAATAAAAAGAGTAAGATAGAATAGAGAGTAAAATAGTGCAATAGTGCAGTAAGTAGTAGAATAGAATAGACATAAAATGAGCACATAAAGTGCAGACATATAAAATCAGTTTTTTTTAATACTGTTTAACAGTTCAAAGTCGTCTTTACCTTCTCTGTTTGGTATCCATATGGTAGCATTATGTATTCCTTTATTTATTTATTTTAAGAAAATGTACACATGAAATTGGTATATTGACTAAAATGGGGAGGAAATGGTAAAAAAAACAAAACAATGCCCCCTTTATGAAAATCCCAACGTTTTTATTGCCAGTGTTTTGACTGGTGAGAAATTGCCACCTGGATCTATAGCAAGTCAAAGGCAAAGCCCCTAGATTCTCAGAATCACATTCCTTTCAAACAGTGCAATTCAGACAACTACAATACAAGAGCTTATCAAAGTATGTGGAATGCATTGTATGTTAAGAGGAATGTATTCATACCCCATTGACTTGCACTATAGCATTGCTGACAAATGCTAACAGGAGGCTGGTGCCAATTTTCTTGGAACAAAACAAAGGTGGCAAAACGTTGAATGTCTAATGAGGGGGCTTGGTAAAAATCTATAACCTTCCCTTTAATCTAAATGCAGAGTTGACTGCTTTTTCACTTGGGTTGTGGAGAATGTGCAGCTGCAGCCTACATGAAGATGGAGTCATCGTTGTACACATGGACAGCACTAAGTGACCTGTCTCAAACCCTCTTCTCTTGATCACACCTGTTGCTTCCCTTGGACAAACCAGGAAGCAACAATTGGAGGATCAAGAAAAGAGATGGGTCCATTGAAAACATACAGACATTCAGCCAGAAGGTGTTGGAAGTATTGTGCATCAGGCTGTTGATTACTGCAGTAAAACTGAATCTGAATCAGAAGCGACATCCCACTTTATTTTTGGTTGTTAAGGAAGAACTCTGTGTGCGCACGCATCCCCGGAGAAGAGAGGATACGTAATCCTGGTCAGAATAACGGGGCAGACTACAATATATTAGCATTTGTTAGCCATGCTAGCGATCTAAACCTAATCAATCCATGTCAACGCTAGATATGTAAAAGGTGAAAGACTCACACTCACACAACCATGCTGATTTGGCCAAAATGACATCCAAAAGTTTTCGTTTAAAACGACTTTTAATCAGGGGAGTGCCGTGGTTTCTCCATATAGCCCCGTCGTATTCTTTTAGCGCAGCAGCTCGCGCAGGTCCGGGGTAACTTAGTCACGTGACTCAGTTGGTATTGCTGATTTCATAGTGTATATACTAGTGGTGGGACTCGATTGCATTTTTTTATCGAATTAATACGAGACTTTATAGTTAATTAATAGAAATTAATCACATTTTAATCGCATATCAATATTTGATGCGAAAAGCAACATTTTTCAATTCAAATGAATTTTGGTATACGAGTGAATCAATGAATATACATTATACATACGTTTAAGCAGCAAAATCCTGTATTAGCTACTACACAGACCAACAGATCAATGCAATTTTTAACAAAGTGCAGCCATTTTAGGAATAATATACATATAGCGCAAAGGAGTCTGACCTTTTGTAAACTGAAGCACTTTCGAGGTAAAAGTAAAACGCAGTACTTTCAAGTACATTCCAGAACAGTTGACCATTGAAAAAAAAAAACTCTTGATTGATCTCAATTTCTCGTATTTAAATTTTTTTTATGAACAAATCAGACTAAGAAAAAAAGTTATTTGCGATTTATTATACTTTATACTTATAGCACATGCATGAGTCTGGTCTCCTTTGAAAGGTAACATTCTTACACAATAAAGAACCTTTAACCTTTAATTATTTCTGTAGTTAATTAATGGAAATAAAGCGATAAAGTCCCAGCCCTAGTATATACACAATAGAATAGTTACCGTATATGAGAATGAGTTGACATAGCCACTTGATGTTCTGGTCACGTAGTCTTGACTGGATGGTGTGTATCACGATGTAGTGTGTGTTTCTCTATTCAGGTGCTGTGTGTTCAGATAAAGTGCTTCCAGGAGATCATCCACATAGGCTACAGTGTGTATCACTCCTATCACCTCCCCTGGTTCAGAACACTGAGCTGGTGAGGACACGAGTACACGCACACGCACACACACACGCACGCACACGCACACACACACACACACACACACACACACACACACACACACACACACACACACACACACACACACACACACACACACACACACACACACACACACACACACACACACACACACACACACACACACACACACACACACACACACACACACACACAGGGGTGTAGCTCCAGATTCTGGGCCCCATGAAAGAATGTATTTGTAGGCCCCAGTGAATGCAAGCGCGCGAGCGGAATTCTTTTTGGCCATTTTTTTATTGATGAAAACACATAATATGGTTTTTACCTATACATTCGGATCAGCAGTTCAGCACCTGCACTGTTGGTGGGTGAGCCTAGTAAAGGATGTCGCATTGCGTTCATCTTCAATGAATGGACCAATGCAATAGTCTACCAAAGCCCCCCCTCTCTCTCTATGTATCTCACACACACACACACACACACACACACACACACACACACACACACACACACACACACACACACACACACACACACACACACACACACACACACTTCAGAAACAAACATAGTATCAATGAGAGCATCAATAATACACCTGAGTGATGTCTAGTAAAAAAAAAAAATGTTTCTTTTTTTTTGGGGCCCCCCCCAGTGCTGGGCCCTTGGAATCATCCTAAGCTACCCCCCCCCCCCCCAGCTACGCCCCTGCACACACACACACACACACACACACACACACCTACACACACACACACCTACACACACACACACACACACACACACACACACACACACACACACACACACACACACACACACACACACACACACACACACACCCCATTATAGTAGCTTCCTGATAGCAGCTCTAAGTATCCTTTCTTGCCACTTTGTTGATTCTGATGTCTTTATGTTTTATTTTATTGCAGACTTCCTGAGGTTTGTTTTATGCATTAAACGTTCTACTTAGATGTAGATGATTAAGCCAGTCAGCAAATATCATGAATGATCAGTTTAGTAATAAAATACTACAGATGTAGCAGTTAGGTCCGTCTACCCTTGCCGAGTGGTTTTCGGTGGTTGCCGTATTAATGGTATCAACCAGTAGGGGGCACTCGGGTTACACCAGGTTACTTTTCGTCGTGAGGAGGGGGAAACAGCCCAGTATCGAGGGTTGTTAATATTTCTCCGTTATCAGCTTGATATAATTAATCAAATGCCCAATCTAATGAATTTCGTTAATCAGTCGTGCTGAATTTCTCCGTTCTCCGCTTAATATAATTAATCAAAATGTCCATCTAACAAATTTAGTTTGCTTTTTTATCATAAATAGATGAATACAGTCCGTATTAATTAATGTAGTGTTTTTTTCTTCAAATGTAGCCAAGAGTAAAGACCGTAACCCTATCAAAACAGCAGTCAAAGTGTTTATTTTCAGCACTACGTTTGTTTACCAATATTTTTAAGTGTTATTAGTAGGGATGTCCCGATCAAATTATTTTGCTCCCGATCATGTGATTTTGAGTATCTACCGATACCGATCTTTCCCTATCCGATCAAAAAAAAAAAAAAAAAAAAATGTATCCCAATTTCTCACATTACATTCACCCTGAATGTTGACGTTATCCAGGTGAAAAGTTAACTTCATTCAAGCCTTGACATAAATCATTTGATGTATAATTAAATCAAGGAAATGCGTTTGGGTCTGAGAGTGTGGCTGGTCTGCCGTTCTGCAGCTGGATACTATTGGTTTGTTTTGGCAAAATTCTTCTGCTCTGTGTGACAATAAATAAATGAATGATGATATGCAATTTAAAACCAAAACTAAGGCCTCAGTATGAGTTTAAGACGTGAACATGGTCATGTTTGTTGAATACAATTTTTTTTTTATTTTATTTTTTTGCCGATCCCGATCTTCGGAAAATCACGTGATCGGCCCCGATCACGTGATCGGATCGGGACATCCCTAGTTATTAGCGAAATATGAGTTTATAGAAACCGGATGAATTAGATGCAAGGAATAATGCGTCATGAAAGCATTTCTAGTCCTATGAAAGCATTTGTAGTCTTATGAAAGAGGAGACCCAGGGCTTTCGATGGGCTTTTGAATTTCATAAAACCACACTAGCTAGCTCAGCTCACGCCAGCCCCTGTCAAACTTATTTTTGAACGTCATTTTCGTGATTATGTCTCACGGGTCGAACAAACCTGAACGTTATTGCCATAAAATAGAACATAGTTTGTTGTTTTTGTGAACGTCTAGGAAAAAAAACGCATCTCAATCTGATGAAAAATGGCAGAGCATTTTTCATTACAAAAAAGTAACTGTACTTACAGTAGATTTCATTCATGGTCTTTGCTGCCCTGTTACGGGCGGCTGGTGGTACTAAATCCAGATTGAACTATATATATATATTAATCGAGTTGCAAACAAAAGGCTGTGGGGCTTTCAGAATATTTCGATTTGATCATTAAATTCAGATGATAAATAAAATGCTTGTAGATTCATGATGACAAGCAGAACGGCGCAACTTAACCGGCCAGTTTCTCTCCCCCATTTTCAATTCATATCTTTAAACTAAGATTTGTGAAATAATATTTCATGATGATCTTGTATCTTCATTTGGGAAATATTATTTATAATTTTTGGAAAGTTGTGCTTCGATCAGCGATTTATCTCGGCTGCGCCCCTACATTTTCAAAAGCCTAGCGTCTTAACTTCATCATAAGTTATGAATGTTAAATTGATATAAATATTTTTCAATGTGTGCTATGGATTTCGAGACCTATTTCTTATCGGGCAAATCGGGATCTGTTCTGTCAGGCTTTGCGCCTCCTGGTGGCATATAACAGAACAGCAATCAACCTCAAAATCAACCCTGTCGGCACCGCTGTAGAATGGTAGACAGTGCTAATGGCTGCATCTGTAAGTGGGTAGTAGACTGGTAGTAGTGGTGTACAGACTTCACTGGTTTAATAGTTGTTAGTAGTTTCTTAATATTAGTTGTTTCTTAATATTCACTATGCCGTCTGAAAAACCTGTTGGAAAAACAAACAAACACACTAGTCCCTTATCAATTGTATTAGTAAATGACACTCAATTCTTGTATGTAAACAAATTAAAGTAAACATTCATATGAGTAAACTTCTCGGTACACAAAACCAGGTTCTCTATTGATAATTCACAATAATTGGTACTAAATATGTGTCTTTAATAATAACAATAACAATAATTGGTACTAAAAATGTGTCTTCCTACCAAAGTACAAACCTGCACCTGGTTTTTCAGCAGGCATATTGCATGTAGATTCTGACTGTGTAGCTAAATATGGAGTTGTGGTAACCGTGTTACCTAAACCCCCCTCCCCCTCTCCCAACAGGTACTTCTTGCTGTGTGTGAACTACTTCTTCTATGGTGAGACAGTGACGGATTACTTCTTCACGCTGGTGCAGAGGGAGGAGCCTCTGCGCATCCTCAGCAAATACCATCGCTTCATATCCTTCGCCCTCTACCTCACAGGTACACGGTTCAATAAACGACCTCCTCAGAGGGATGACAGGAGAGGAAGAGAGAGAGAGGAGAGGAAAGAGAGAGGGAGAGAGGAGAGGAAAGGAAAGAGAAAGAGAAAGAGGGAGAGGAAGGAGAAAGAGAGATAGAGGGGTGAGAGGAGACAGGAGACAGAACCACCCTCCAAAATATCATCCGGAACAGAGGTTACAGGGTTAAAGTACATTGTAACGCATGTCTGGATTTCCCCCCTGGTATTGCATTTATGGTTTGTAAATGTGTCATAATCTTCACAGAATGACCATTAGATAGTTTCTATATAATATAATAATAATATATAATAGAATGCAGTAATATAAGACACCACCAGCTGACAGCATGTTGTATTAATCGTCCAACTGTTACCCAGCACTGCCAAAATAAAAGTAAAAAATAACACCCCCTTTTTTTGGTATGGTCTAATTCTGCCTTGACCCAAACATTTTCGACTGGTATTTACACTCATGATTAAGTGGGAGTTATTTTTAAGCAGCGTTTCCTGCGCTACAGTCAGTGTTGCAGTGTCAGAGTTGATACCAAACAGGATGTGTGGAGGAAGGAAACTGTCCCCTGCGCCTCTTGGCGTCAAGGTGAACAGAAACTAAACCCGTCCCTCTCAGAAACTCTCCCATTTTGGTTGCTGCTTAAAGTGTTCTGGAAGTGTGTTGGTGCTTAAAGTGTTCTGGAAGTTTGTTGGTGCTTAAAGCGTTCTGGAAGTTTGTTGCTGCTTAAAGTGTTCTGGAAGTGTGTTGGTGCTTAAAGTGTTCTGGAAGTGTGTTGGTGCTTAAAGTGTTCTGGAAGTTTGTTGCTGCTTAAAGTGTTCTGGAAGTGTGTTGGTGCTTAAAGTGTTCTGGAAGTTTGTTGGTGCTTAAAGTGTTCTGGAAGTGTGTTGGTGCTTAAAGTGTTCTGGAAGTGTGTTGGTGCTTAAAGTGTTCTGGAAGTGTGTTGGTGCTTAAAGTGTTCTGGAAGTTTGTTGGTGCTTAAAGTGTTCTGGAAGTGTGTTGGTGCTTAAAGTGTTCTGGAAGTGTGTTGGTGCTTAAAGTGTTCTGGAAGTTTGTTGCTGCTTAAAGCGGTCTGGAAGTTTGTTGGTGCTTAAAGTGTTCTGGAAGTTTGTTGCTGCTTAAAGTGTTCTGGAAGTTTGTTGGTGCTTAAAGTGTTCTGGAAGTTTGTTGGTGCTTAAAGTGTTCTGGAAGTTTGTTGGTGCTTAAAGTGTTCTGGAAGTTTGTTGGTGCTTAAAGTGTTCTGGAAGTTTGTTGGTGCTTAAAGTGTTCTGGAAGTTTGTTGGTGCTTAAAGTGTTCTGGAAGTGTGTTGGTGCTTAAAGTGTTCTGGAAGTTTGTTGGTGCTTAAAACGTTCTGGAAGTTTGTTGGTGCTTAAAGCGGTCTGGACTGTGTGTTGGTGCTTAAAGCGGTCTGGACTGTGTGTTCCTCACGTTCACCAGTAACTTCTGTGGAGATTGAAAATGCCCCCCCCCCCCCCGGTTTGCAAAACACATGGAAGTGAATGGCGACGGGGGTGGAGGACATCTTTGTTGACCATATTCACACAGAGATAATTTTGCTCTTATGTCATGCTCAGGTTGGGATTCCTTTGCAAGTGAAAGCTTTTAAGATAACTTTGTCATCCTTCATAAGTATTCGATAATTGGGGGGAAAGGTCCTGAGTATTGTTTCTGTGAAGGTTTTCAGAACACAGTACTGTGCCCTAGATGTCAAAATAGAGCCTGAAAGAGAGTGGATGAGAATCTAAAAGTTTTTTTTCCGTGCGTCCCGTGGAAACCTCACTAATCAGATTATGGTCACTTTAGTTCTGCCTAATTTAATTTCTGCAATTCAATAAAAGCACCTTACTGTTTTGAGTTTTGCCCCCTAACTACCTCGCAAGATCCTTAACTTGTTTCACATTAAAAAAAAAAGAGACATACTCGCTACTGTATCCGCTGCACATTAATGCTGGGTTCTCTTTTCACGAGTCAAATCTAATCGAGTGTAATTGAGAGTGGGACGACGGCCAGAGTGACGGTTTAACGAATCTCCCCTCATTTTTACTGGCGATACAATGCTGATGATTTAACAGCTGTGGTAAACACTGTGCTTGCCTTGCAGGTTTCTGCATGTTCGTCCTGAGCCTGGTGAAGAAACACTACCGTCTGCAGTTCTACATGGTGAGCGTCTTCCAGCCGGCCGCATCATTCATGTCCCCTCTGACCCGCAGGCCTTCCGCTCAGCAGAGGACTGGCCTTGCTTTAAATCCCCAGGGACCAACAACACTGCAGAACTACAGTCATGCTAACTATGGTGGTCGGGTTAACCCTTTCACTACCACACTACCAAAGGGTTAACCCTTTCACCGTGACAATACAGAAGGTTAACCCTTTCACTGCCACACGACAAAGGGTTAACCCTTTCACAACCACGCTACGGACGGTTAACCCTTTCACTACCACGCTACAGACGGTTAACCCTTTCACTACCACGCTACGGACGGTTAACCCTTTCACTACTACGCTACAGACGGTTAACCCTTTCACTACCACACTACAGACAGTTAACCCTTTCACAACCACACTACAGAAGGTTAACCCTTTCACTACCACGCTACAGACGGACGGTTAACCTAAGTGTCTGGAAGGCCACCGTAAAGGACTGTGTGACTGTGACATATTATGTACTGACCTGGCCTAGAGTAGTCCAGCTGCAGCTGTGAAGGATAAACGGATTATAATTCAACTCTGCTCCGCTTAGGCGGGTTCTGATCTCTATGGTTACCAAACAGTGCAGAGACAGTATGTTGCCCGGGAAACCCTGCAACACCACAATGGTCTATCCATCAGCAGCACACCCATGATGGGGGAATGAGTACTGAACTCACAATGCCATATATGTAAACGATGACGTGCTGGTGAAAGGACGTCGGGTAGTGGGTGTAATCTGGCTTTAGAACCAGTTAGAAATGTGTCTATTTTTATCCACACTGTGACAGACAAGCCCCCTCTACTTCCATCAGCAAGGATTGTTTTCTGGAACCCATGGAACCAGTGAACCATGTGGCTGTACTACCTGTATGTACGCCAGGGTCAGAGATTCAGACAGGCTCAGGGCAAAAAGGGGCATTTGCGGGTGCATTCGGTTTCCCTGAAATTGTGAGTCCACCTTTCGGGGGTATTATTCCATTCAGGTGTTGTTTATGGCTCTGCTAGATGTGACTGTGGTCCCCCGTGGTTCATTGTATTGTTAAAAAAAATCAGCAAGATGAAAATGGTTACAGATGCAGCCGGGAGCAAAAAACTAAACAAATCTTTTTTCATTGTTTAATAAAATGGCCCATTAAAAACACAAAAATACCCCAGATGATATATTAAAAATGTTTAAATAATAATAAATAATTTCTTTACAGCTATTGCTATAGCTCTCTGTTTTGCCCTCATCACCTGGATCTGTGTGTGTCTCCCACCCCAGTTCGGCTGGACACACGTGACTCTGCTGATCGTGGTCACCCAGTCTCACCTCATCATCCACAACCTGTTTGAGGGAATGATCTGGTAAGGAATAAGCCCCCCCCCCCCCCCCCCCCCCCCCCTTTCCCCACTGCAGGGCTTAACTTACTGTACGTCCAAATGTGTGAGCAGTGCCATGCCTTATGGAATAAATATAATCAAATTACATCAAATGTTGGTAATCTCTAAGGTCCACTCTGTTTTACAAAACGCAGCCTGAACTGAGCATTAGCTGATGAAATTATAAAAAAAAAAAAAAATGTTGCATCACAAAGTCACAGTGTGGTATTCCGTTCCACAATTGAACGACCAACTAGTCTGTGTTAAAAGAACACGCCAACATTTTGGGAAATTAGCTTATCGTCTTCGCCAGAGAGAGACAAGAAGATAGATACCAGTTTCCTCTCTGTGCGTTCAGTAGAAGGCTATCTGGCTGCACGTTAGCCTAGCTTAGCACAATGAACGGTTAGCCTAGGCATTGTCCAACTAACACCTCTCCCGAAGGCTAACCGGCCATGTCCGCTTCCATTCATTGTGCTAAGCTAGGGTAATGTCCCAAAATGTTGGTGTGTTCCTTTAACATTTCTTGGACAAACCACGTTTACCATTGGTTCTGTTTAGAAAGAGTTTTCCATCGGAACGATGGGATTTGAGATGACATTCTGATACCAGCTGTACTTCCGTCTAAACAGGTTCATCGTGCCGATCTCCTGTGTGATCTGCAACGACATCATGGCCTACATGTTCGGCTTCTTCTTTGGCCGCACCCCACTCATCAAGGTCGGTGGGGTTGTCAGTTCCAGGAAATGCATGCGCTTGAAAGTGGTAGGGCGCCTGGGTAGAATACTTTCATTCAATAGCCATTAGGGGTGGGAATCGCCAGTTGAAAAAAGGTAATAAATAAAATTTGATTGATTGATTGAATTGAATTGATTGAAAACTTTATTAACAGATTGCAGAATGGGTACAATACAGTACAGCTCAATACACACAATTGTTAAGGGGATGCAGACCAGAGAAAGACTTTCGTCTTGTTTACATCAGGGTCCCCCATTTTCAATTCATCAGGACATATATGACATGCATGACATACAGATAGACAGTACTGCTACATCTATACATTTATGACATACCAGATTTGCAAATACAGTACTGTTTGTGATACAAAAAGAGTCCAGAAAAGGGAGTATATACATTTGACGTAAAAACTGTACATTGGAGGAGGTTGGGTGGGGGGGGGGGGGGGTTGGGTAGGAGGGGTTGGGGGGGGAAACACTGTACAACTGTACAAGCAAAACTGTACATTGGAATATTGACAACCATACTAGGTAATTTACTGTACATTGGAGGGGGTTGGGGGGGGAACACTGTACAAACAAGCAAAACTGTACATTGGAATATTGACAACCATTCACATTCATTTAACAACAGTAGCTATTAGATGAAAAACCCTGAAACCTGTGTTGTTGTTAGATGTGGTTAGCTCTTAGATATGGCTCTTATCTTACATTCTGCTGAAGAAGATTCAAGAGGTTTATTTGTCACATACATACCGGGGCATACAGTGAAATGCGGGTGGCCATGCCCGCTTTGATTGTGCAATAATACTAAATAATAAAATAGACATAATAAACAGGTAATAAAATAGACATAAAATAGGCATGATAAAATAGACATGCTGAAGTCCTGAGATAGTGCAATACAATGTTAGCTACGGATTAAGGCACTGGGTCCTATGTACACTACTATACAATATACAGTTTTTACTCTATATCCTTATGTTATACCGTACTTTTCGGACTATAAGCCGCGGCTTTTTCCCCCATTTTTCGACCCTGCGGCTTATATAACGGTGCGGCTTATATGTGACTCGACGTGACCAAACCCGAAAATGTTAAAATAAATATTGCTTTTTTGACTGCATTGAAATGTTATTTATCTGTTCCCTTATTTGCTAAACTTAATACAACTTGTAAATTAGTTAATTCTTGTTATTTGTCCGACAGTATTGTGTCCCAATGCTAATTACATAGGTAATTAAACATTAAAACACCTGCGGCTTATAGTCCAGTGCGGCTTATATATGTACACATCGTTCAATTTAGCTGCTGCGGCTTATAGTCGGGTGCGGCTTATAGTGCGAAAAGTACGGTACTTGCTATTTCTAAACTATACATTTGTAAAAAGAAACAAAAGAAAACTAGAAGCAAGGAATTAATGTCAATACGGACAACCTGAGACAGACAATATTGGGTCTCACAATGTCATGCCAAAATTGTTGTGGAATATTTTAAAGGAGCCAAACAGTGAAACTGTATAAATTCAGATCAGTCAAATTGTATCAAAATATTTCTGTGATCACAGAAAAGTCCTCAGTTTACAATCAGAGACAAGTGTACACAAGCGTCTGACCAGAAAGTGAGAAAAAGCTCTGGTCAGACTTACAATAAATACACAGTTTGACATGACGACAAAAGATGACAAATTAATAACAGATATGACAAGAAAGGAAAATAAAGATGAGATTAGGGGCTTTGTCGTATCTGACACAAGATTGATATGAAACAAAAGACAACAAAGAAAAAGAAAGGTTGACATATTCTGAACACATGACATATCTAAGACACTCTCCTGGGCCTTGGTCGTTGTTTTAAAGGGGAACTATTTTACTATTTCTTTCACTATTTGGGCACTTTTACACAATTCCTGTGAGTCTATGGAACACCTCTGTAATTATTATTTTTTTTTATTCATTGTTTTGTATTTCTAATCAAGTCCTCAAAAACAGCATTTTTCTACCTCAAGATCTCGAGCCGTTTTGAGCCTGGGCTCCAGCCACTGTGTGCAGCTCATCTTGTACCTGATGCCACACAGCCACATTATCATGCAGCGGTGTCTCTCTGACATCACAAATCATCACATTTTCAAATGACTCAGTTCAGTGAGGGTGAATATTGTGAGAGGAGAATTGGAAGAATGCGCCAATATGAGAATTAGAGACATAGATCATATTAATATAAGTTCACATAGCTAGAAAACAATGCTAAACACTCAAAAAGGCCATTTATAAGATAGTTCCCCTTTAAGAACACTGTTAAGACCCTCGCCCTAATGTCTGAGATACTAGTTATTTACTAGTCAAGGCTGTACAGAGAATATGTATTTAAACAGAGCTAATAGGCCCAGTAAGCTGTACAAATGATGTAATAGGATCATGAAACGTATAATATTTTCCATAACAAAGTGCAATGACATCAGAGGCGGAAAGGTTGATCAATTAGAGCTGATGATTTCACTGACATCACATGTTGAAACAGCTTGCCCAGCCAGCCAGTAAGCTAGCTAGCTCGGAGTCCCCTATCGAGCCATGACAAGAATGCATTCCATACATAGAAATAAATGGGATACGAATGTGTCTGGCAAGCTACATTCATCAGCACAGGATCATTGCTGATGTCAGTGAATGTTTGCTACTCAATATTTACACATGTTGTCTTGTACAAAGGCTTTCACAAACCAGACAATGCAGGGAATCATCAGCATGGCATTCAGATTAAATCACAACAGCTAACTGAAATATTGAGTAGCTAACTAACTAAATGAATGAATGAATGAATAGTTTATTTCGGTCTTTGTTTACAACTAATCAAAAACACACTTGTGTGGACTTGCAAAAAGAAAACAAATCACAAATGTACATATTCAAAGTAAGCTCACACTCAACTCAATGACCGAAAAAAGGAATAGGCTGAAACACATGCTTATTTTTTGCCTATCCTTTACAATTCTTAAAAACAAAATATAAATGTTAACTATGCTTATTGCGATTAACGTTTAACCATACTTCTGTTTGGGTGTCAAATGTGAGATATGGCAGCTAGCAAGGCCAAGCTCATTTAATGTTAGCTGCTTCATTGCCTTACCGCATACGCCTTTGTGACACTATCTATCTTGTTTATTACCATCATTATTATTATTACCATCATTAACATTCTGTGAATGCCCTGGATGTCTCCTGCAGCTGTCCCCTAAGAAGACATGGGAAGGCTTCATTGGCGGATTCTTCGCCACTGTTGTGTTTGGTATCCTGGTAAGATATTAAAGGACCTGTCTGTAATCTAAACGTAAACAAATGTATACACTGTTTTGTGAATGTAAAAGGTTTGTTTGTTTTGTCAATCTTCACTGCCGACACTGAACGGCTGATAGTGAAACATTACTGTGATATTCTTTTTATTCTAAAAAAAAACATTCTCAGAGGGAAACGGACAGTATACAAGGCCTTAAAGGAACATGCCAACATTATGGGAAATGCGCTGACTGTTTTCTCTAGAGTCATACAAGAAGATAGATACCAATTTATTATTATTCATTTCCTCTCTGTGCTTTAATTAATGGAAGCAGATGCAGAGCGGCTAGCCTTGGCATTGGTCAAAAACACCTCTCCCAGAGTTTTAAGCTAGGCTAGTCACTATGCATCTGCTTTAGTGATGCACCGATGTGAAAATTGTGGCCGATACCGATAACCGATATTAATATTGCTGTTCTGGCCGATACCGATATTTACCAATGTCGATATCTCTGTATAGAAAACACTTTTTTATGATAATCAAATAAAAAGCTATTTTCCAAAACGCATTTAATTTTTTTTTACTTTTGTAACTTATTTTCAGAAATGACTGATATTACTGATATATAAAAAAAGAGTAAAACATTTATTTATTTTTATAATTTTTTTTTATATCTGCCCATATCAACCCTATCTTGGTTTCGGACCGATACCGATGTATAAAAAAACTGCCATATCGGCCGATATTATATCGGCGGCCGATATATCGTGCATCACTAATTTGCTTCCATTCATTTGTGCTAAGCTTGTCTCTGGAGAAGACAGATTATTTCCCCATAATGTTGGCATGTTCCTTTTTGAAAGATGTTGATCTACAACCTAATCCTCCGCCGTCTCTCCCCCAGCTGTCCTATGTGATGGCGGGCTACCCCTACTTCGTGTGTCCGGTGGAGTTCAACAACGACAGCAACCGCTTCGAGGTGGACTGTCAACCCCCGGAACTGTTCCAGCTCCAGAACTACACCCTGCCCGCCGCACTGGAGGCTGCCACTGGATGGGTGCGACTGGACTCTCTTTCTCTCTCTGGTCTATGTCTCATCTCTGTCGGTGTTCCTCTGATTGCACGTTGATATGAATGTGTTGTGAATGAATTTCGTGTCATGTCCGACGACCCATCCCTTACGGGATTATTTATAAGACACCAAAAACAACAATTGAACATAACAATTGCTTCCCATGGTTTCTAAGCTACACCGTGCACACCATCAGAGGCCAAATTACATCACACATATGTTATTTTCGTGTTAGTTTATCCCAAGCATTCTCTAAATATTCAGCAAGTGCAAAAACCCTGTGATCAAAAATCCATTTGAATCTATTTGCATCACTAAACTACATTTTTTTACACCTGTCAAATTACTTTTGATGCAACTCATAGTATAGTGGACAATAAAACATTGAATGAAACTCATTCTCAATATCGATACCACAGTAAATACAGATCCGCTCCTCTTCTGTGACTCCCCTGTAAAGTCCGGTCTCGAGGCGCAGGGGCAGAATCCCAGAGCGGAGCTGGGCACACAATGACCTTTGTCTTTTTGATAATGGAGCACACACATATTTTTTATTTCTATAACAACTAACAATCATAATAAATTTTCTTAGTTTTGGTTTATGTAGTATTTCCTGTGACCATTTAATCGGATGTATGTTAGACAAGGCTTCCTTAACCAAGGAGATGTTAACAAACAGTATTTACATTCTGGAAAAGGTCAAATGCTCCAATTTTGCTGAGAGTGTCTTCTATCTCACTTGCCCATGCACCTTTTACAGTTACATCCCAGTTGAAAATGTTCCTAGCAACTAGACTCTCTGGCATTTTTATAAATCTGTTCCATAAAGCTGTGTGGACACTTCAGTTTAACCTCCCTCTCCTCTCTCCTCTCTCTACAGACCACAGTGCGTCTCTATCCCTTCCAGATCCACAGCATCGCCCTGTCTGCCTTCGCCTCCATCATGGGGCCGTTTGGAGGCTTCTTTGCCAGCGGTTTCAAGAGGGCGTTCAAGATCAAGGTATGTTGTGTAGGACGTCACTGACACTTGTAACGGTGTCTGGCTGTGTGACGTCAGCATGAAAATAATAGCACCAGGATAGCTTAACCCTATCTACCCTACCGTTGTCGCTTTAACCCTATCTACCCTACCGTTGTCGCTTTTGGGATTTTGTACATTTACTATTAACAATAACATATAAAATGAGGACTATGACCATACAATGCCTGGCCATTGCGGCATTCATTCAATGTACACAACTATATCAATAAATGGTGATCACAAACACTAGCCCCGTCGTTACTAGAGAACTAACTATAACAAGTTGACACTTGCCACTGCTGTCGGACATCAGGTGGAACAGGGAATCAAATTAAACCTGTAGCTACATCAGGTACAAACAACGGAGCGCCACTTAGTGACCAAACATGGCACTGCAACTAAATAACAACACAGAAATACAATAGGCACATTTGTGACTGTTACACACTGCCCAGGTACTCCGTAGTCTGCCACTGTAGTGAGTGAGTCGCGTGCTCTTCTCCCCCCCGTGTCTCATCTTGCCCTTGTGCCTGCCGGCCTCTTCCCAGGACTTTGCCGACACCATCCCTGGCCACGGTGGCATCATGGACCGATTCGACTGCCAGTACCTCATGGCCACCTTTGTCAATGTCTACATCGCCAGCTTCATCAGGTAAACTAACTTGACACACCCTGAATGTTTTCACGTTCCATGACCAAAATAGCCTGAATGGAGTTGACCCACAATTCTGTTGTGGGGGCGCCAAGGAAACTAGCGTTCTGTAGCTCCTAAACAAGAGCGTGTGTGTGTGTGTGCGTGTGTGTGTGCTTGTGTGTGTGTGTGGGTTCGCACAAGGTCCTTGAAGGGCTTAAAGTGCTTGTTTAAAAAAATATATATAAAAGGTCATGGCCTGGAATTTCTTGAAAACAGCCGGTTTTCTTTAACAAGGTGCTTAAAAAGTAATTGAAATTCAAATCAACCATTCGCATTGAATGTTTTGTTCACCCATGATCAAATTGTTCTGAATCAAGAAAAAAAATCTGACGAGTCGCTGTCTCGCGCGCTCCAGCTTTTCCTCGTTTCTTGGCGTGTGATGCTCTAGCTGGCAAGCAGGTTAAGAAGATGCTTAAAAAAAACTGCATAAGTGAATTGTATCCTTCGAGTGACATTCTTGAAAATGAAAAATAGTGCTTGTAAAAGTACTTAAAAGTCCTTGAATTTCATTTAGCAATGTCTGTGGGAACCCTGGTGTGTGTGTGTGTTTTCCAGAAGTTAATACTCTATATGTATCCCCTCCCAGGGGACCCAACCCCAGCAAAGTCATCCAGCAGCTCCTGGCCCTGCGCCTGGACCAACAGCTCCACATCTTCAACTCCCTGAGGACCCACCTGACTGAGAAGGGCCTGTTGCCAGCCCTGGAGGGGGCAGCCGCCTAGAGCCCTGCCTGCCGACAGCTCACCCTGCTGGGGGAGAGAGAGAGGGGGGCGGGGGGTGTAGAGGAGGAGGAGGAGGAGGAGGAGGAGGGCTGCACCCACAGGCTGCACCCACAGGCAACAGGTGGTCTGGGAGACATACGGTGCTGGTGTGAGCAAGAATACATTCAATGGGGGGGTCATTCCAGTGTGTGTGTGTGGGTGTGGGGATGTGTATGGGCATATGTGTGTAGTAGAGAGGTGTATGTTTTTACGTGTGGGAAGTGTCTTACATCGTCAGTGTTTTCAGGTTGGTTTTGTGAATTACTGTACTTACTGTTCCATTTCCCATGTCAGCCATAGTATAATCTACACATTGGCGCCACTTTATCTGTGTAACACGATGTCGGTCAAGCTGTACATTTCTACCTGTATGGATATTCTCTATATACCTATTATGCGTGTGTGAATATTTTATGGTACATAATTATTTTTTATTTTTTATTTTGTCTTTGTTTTAATGCACTGCTCAACAACATTACTCACACTGTATCGTCAGCCTGCGAGTTCAGCTTTTCTGTTTTTAAAATGTCTTTTTGTTGGGAATTGTTTCTATTTATACCTCGGTGGTTACATTTTTAAATGTATATGTTCTGTTACATCCTTATGTTGTTGCTTTGTCTGTGAATTTGTATGCGGGAGAAGTTCGCTATTGCCATCGATCATGTACACGTGTACACGTGTGTATGTGTATGTGTAAGTGTGTGTGTATGTGTGCGTGTGTGTGTGTGAGTTTGTGTCTCCTCCTCTGCTACCATTCGTCATTTCAAAGCCTTTCACATGCAGCCAAATCACGGATCACTGGCACCACTGCAGGGTGAAGCCTCGGTGTGATATTATGGAGTCGTGGCTAATCGCGTTGCGAAACGCCTGAGGATTCTCGCAGCGTTATTAGGTCAGGAGGACGGAGTTACAGAACCCGGGCTGAGGGTGAGACTAGTTTCTGAAATGAATCCAGTTACATGTCGTCGTATGACACAAGGTGTAGTTTAAAACCATTTTACTACCACACTGCCAAAAGGGTTAACCCTTCCACGGCGACAACACGGAAGGTTAACCCTTTCACTGCCACACGACAAAGGGTTAACCCTTACAGAAGGTTAACCCTTTCACCGCCACACTACAGACTGTTAACTGTCTGTAGTGTGGTAGTGAAAGGGTTAACCGTGTGTGGTAGTGAAAGGGTTAGGGATGCTCTGACGTAAGATGATCTTGCCCTATTGTGAACCAATCTTTATCGGTTACAGTAATTAGGGTTAGGCCAATGCACTTGTCCCTGAATTAACCCCCCCCCCCCCAGAAGTCCATTGGTGATTGTTGATGATTCCTACAGGTGGAACTTTTCACAAGAAGAGGCAGCATAGGACTTGATTTCTGTACACATCTTCATTCATTAGAAGCTAGACACCACCCTCAGTTGTCCAGAATTTGATCATTTCAAGGTGGACATGTTGTATTATCGGCCCATGTAAAGTTTTGGGCACCATCTTTAACGGTATGTTCCAGGTAGGATGTTGCCGTGATGCCAGTTCTAGTCTGTTCAACTCACACCAGTGTGACAGTGAAAACACTGGGACTATGTCTGCATCACTTGTCAAAGTTCTGAATTGATGCATTTGCATGTAACTAGATTTTTCTTGGTAAGAAATCAGTTTTTCGTATCAATGCATTGATACACAGAATAATAATAATAATAATAAAAAAAAAGTTATGGTCAAATGCATTTCAAGTTGGAGTCTGACTTTCAGTACAGTCAGTTATACAACTGTAACACGTTGCCTGTGGAAAGCAAGCCCAATTTGAGCATGACATAACAGCAAAATTGGCCATTGTGTGAATAATGGTCAATGCAGTGTTAAGAAGGTTCCTGATATTAGGTTTTGTGACATTTCATGATATGCTCAGATTTCTGTTCCTATTCTGCTGTGAGAACAAATTAGTTTTTTTTGTGGCCAAATATAAAGGGTTAAACGTCTCCGGTGTTGTGTTTATTTATTAGGGATCTCAACATTCAAACATTTAATTGGTTGTAATCATGTTACTAAGTAGGACGTAGAGAAACTAGTCTTGTGTGATTCATACTGCAGACCTACACGGTATATTGGTTTGATGCTGATTATCTGAGCTTGTCGGGACCCAGCTTTGTGAGTTAGTCTGACTCCAGGATCACATGGGTCCACCGCTCAGTCACTAACCAATCACATCGTTCCACCGCTCAGTCACTAACCAATCATATCGGTCGACTCACCAGTCTCGCTTTCAATACCTTTCACATTTTTCTTTTAAATGTATGATATCCGGTATGTTCTGTACTCAATGAATGTAATGCAGCTTGTGTGCTATCTGTTGCAGTGCAAGTCTCGGATACTATTATTAGGCCTATATTGTAATGTGTCATATGGGTTGAATACAAACCGACTAGTCGATGTAGCAGGGCCATGGATGTGGGTTATTGAGAGTATGAGCTTATTCTCATTTGTTGATCTGATGTTGTGTATTACTATTTTATTTATCAGACACTGATTTATTTTTGGGGCCACATTGTATTCTGTGTTTCTCCACCTTTGGTTTCGCATTCTGTGCACAGGTCTCCACTGAAACGATCCATACATGGAGAGATTGTGTTAATAATGAACGATATATAGCCCCATACTGTATTTCATACTCATTCCAGAGACACTCCACTCAATTATCCATTCATACATACAACAAACATCATGCCATAAGACGTGTGTTCGACAGTACTTTGGTATCCAGCTATTATTTCCCCAGACCTTTATTATTGTTAAGCTGATGTTTTAATTGACTGTATAAACGTTTTTCAAGAGTTGTTATATTGGATATTTTAGATGTTTAGAAATATGTGGAGTATTTCGTTTTTGGTTGTTAATTTACCTACATTACATCAAATAGAAATATTTAATTTAAATATCCATGCCACATGAGAAACACTATGGAAATAGAGGACATTTATTATTTTGTATTACTTTCTCTTGCTGTGGTATTTTGTGTAGTTGGGTGTCTTACAGGTTATTCCCTGGTAGAAGCTATTCCCCGTCTTAGCTTGTGTGCTATCTGTTGCAGTGCAAGTCTTGACAACGCAGCAGGGGTGTAACAAGTACCCAGATATTATACTTAAGTGAAGGTATGGGTACCGTCTCAAAATCATACTCAAGTAAAAGTCAGAGTATCTGGCTAAAAACACACTTGAGTAAAAGTAAAAAAGTTTCTACCTTTTGAATGTAAAAAGTGAACACTTTTTTTCTCACTGTCTATTCTTCTGATGGCAGGAGTTTAATCAAAGACCCCCGCCTTCTAGTCTTGCACAAGGACCAATCAGCATGGGTATGGGCGGGTTTATTTTCCATTGATGTGCATTTGATTGGCTGTTTTTAAATAAAGTGCGGCCGCAGGATTAATAACGTTAACGTTAGTTCAGCCAGAGAAACAAATATACTAATTAAAATGGTTGGACCTGCGAGATTTGTACTTTGTAGGTCTGCATTTTAAATGTAAGGAATAAAAAGTATGTTTTTTTTTATCTGAAATGTAATTGAGTAAAAGTATACAAACCTAATAATACTCAGTAAAGTACAAATCCCCCAAAACAGTACTTAAGTATTGTAACGAAGTCCGTTACACCCATGCAACACAGATACTATTAGGCCTATATTGTAATTTGTCTCATATGGGTTGACACACTTAACAGTTTACAGGTGCTTTGGAAAAGGATCAGGAAGCAAGGCCATTGTGACTATCACTTCTGCCAGGTGTCTCTGTCAGGGTTCTGGACGACCACTAGAGGGCGCTAAAGCTGTTCCCTACTGTGATGTCGTCCACTGAACCCCAGCCAATGTTGTTGCACTTTTAATTAAGCAGCCTCACCTAGAATCACTGCTGTTCGATTACATTCCATTCCCCCCAAAGAGAAAGTGTGAGGGACCAACTCATCAAAAGATGTGCTAATAAACGATAAGTACTGTCCTCATGCCAATATGTGGGTGGTATTCCAACATGCCTATTTCACGTGGCACCCTAGAAACACCACTGTGCAATTTTTAATCAACAGTTCTATTTAGCTATTAATGGATTTTATCAAGGCAGGACTATTATGGAATGTAGATGGGAGACGTGCTTTGACTGTCCCATATTATGCTCGCCTTGTGGATTGTTTGCTTTGTCGCTATAGATTCTCCTATAATGTTGATGTTACATAATGCTTTATATATGGATTCTTATTCAATTATGTGATGATTTGGTTTGTATTAAGTTGTCTAGAGGAAGATTTGTACTCTTTTGCGCTGAAGTGTGCTTTACTTTTAACCCGTTCATTTGTTCTGTGAAATAAAAGGAAAAAGATGTTTTTTTTGTGTCTGTCTTGTGTTTACTTCCCTCTTTGTTCTTCCCCATTTTCTAATAACATCTCATGTAAGCCCCGGTCTCAGGGAGATCTATCCACCTACACTCGAGTTTTGTAGAGTTTAGTCAGTGTCAGTCAAGGTCATTCGTACTTCTCATCACAGTTAGGACAGCCGAAACCCGATCAATCTTTCGCCGTCGACTAAAAACACACTTCAATCAATATCTGAAATAAATATTAAATAAAAAGCGGGTCCTTGCAAGGGTTCCGGTGGGTCCCTATAGCAAAATCAGGAATAGTTGACCTTCACCATAAGAATTACTATTCTGACACAGGTTCACAGGTTCCCCTCAACTACATACTGTTAATAGATGACGGGACCTAAGATAAGATATTCCTTTATTGATCCCTTTGGGGAAATTCAGGCATCATAGCAGCATGGGGGAGGGGAGGTACAGGTAGTAGAAGACATACAGGTACAGGTCACAGAATTACAGTACAGTGGAGAAGTAAAAATACAAATTGAATAAAAAGGCAGTGTAAACAATATACAATATAATGAACTCTGGACATGTGCATATGGGCAACAAGGTGTGAGATGAGGATATGTATGCCCTCTCAGTTAATTAATGGTTATATATATGGTTAACACTGTCGCCTCACAGCAAGAAGGTCCAGGGTTCGATTCCCGCTTGGGGACCACTGGTTTCCATGATGCCAGGTACTCAGGTGGGGTATCTCCCAGGCCTTTCTGTGTGGAGTTTGCATGTTCTCCCCGTGCTCGCAAGGGTTTTCCCCCCCGATAAGATAAACCCAATGGAAAAACATGCACAACAACAGATCGCTAACGCTGTGGCGTCCTTGACGAAGGCGGACAGGAGCACTTGGATTGGTCCCCGGGGCACGGCTCACGTTGACGCCCTGTCTGCTCCCGGCTGCCCATGGGGGGAAGGACGACGAGATGGGTCAAGTGCAGAGCTCAATCGCATCGGCGACTGAGAAAAAGACAATGCATGTGTGTGTGTGCCGCTCCAATTGCATGTCCAGTTTGTTGCATGCCGAATAAAGACCCCCTAAAAGAGGTCCTGCATTATTATTATTATTATTATTATTATTATTATTATTATTATTATTATTATTATTATTATTATTATTATTATTATTATTATTATTATTATTATTATTATTATTATTATTATTATTATATATAATCTAATCTATAATCTAAAAAGAAAAAAATGCTAAAATGCTAAATATACAATATATAATCTAATATTCCAATAGTCTAAATCTAATCTAATATATAATCTAAAAATGCTAAATATATGCTCTGATGAAGTATAGTATTTACACAAGGTGCGGTATGCATAAGGTAGTATATTGTCCTTTTAGGTGGGAGTCAGCTACTAGTAGCTGGATGTCTGGCAGCAGTCCCTGCCCACTGTTGTGGAGCCTGATGGCCGCTGGTATGAAGGACTGGCCGAGGCAGTTAGTTGAGTGTCGGAGGGTATGAGTCAAATCATATCTAACAATAAGAATCCTCTCAGAGGGTCTGTTACGAAGTAATCGTATACATCCTATGGCCAAATTCTTTACATTGGGTTCCCAGTACAAACATTACATTAAAATGGGCGTTAGGCCTGATTCTGCCTGCATGTGTGACCCCCCCCCCCCCCCCCCCCCATTCTTAACACATTGAGTGCCAACGACTTTTTTGCCTCACTCTCCTCTGGCCTAGCTGCTCCTGCTCCCTCGCCTCTCCTCCACCCCCTCCTCCTCCCTCCCCTTCTCTTTCCCCGCTTTCCCTCTCTCCCTCCCCCTCTCCTCTCTCTCTCTACCTTTTCTGCACTCCTACACACCCTCCCTCTTGAGCTCACTTACACTACAATTATAACTATTTGTACGTTACTAACTTTACGGATCCATGTTGTAATAAAAAACGATTGTACTGAATTTATAGAATTGTCTCCTTTATATTTCTGATATTAATCTTTCTCATCAATAATTAACAATCCTTGCCACTCGGGACCACAACGTGAATTCCACATTGAGTTACATCATCACAGGGTCCCTGGGGCAAAATAGGGATCCTTGACGTGAAAAAAGTGTAGGAACTCCTGCATTAGATGATGCATCGAGAATAGCCCATGATTATGTGGACTACGCAGTTACGTTGCACATGGACCTTGCAACCGAATATATGTCCTATTTTCACCTGTGCTCTGAAGAAAGGCTTCTGTTCAAACGAGGCGACCGAGAGAGACGTACAGCAAACCACTTCCTCGAGAATGAAAAGGGGCCGGTGGTTTGGTGACACTTGTTGAACGGCGTGTGTCATTTGAAACCTCTCACCACTGAGTCGTACCTCTAGGCTCTCACTAGGCCTTGAGGACCTTTATACAATACGCTATTAGACGACCTGGACAAGTATGCACATGGGAGCAGGGGCAAACATGAAGGGGCATGTTTTGAAGGGCTGAAAAAGAAGAAGAAGAAAGATTAGCACACAGGAAGTAGGAAGTAAGATAAAGAAAGGTTTTAGTTGTGTGTGACAGACGGGAGAGGCTCCACAATATCTGTCTGTATGTGAGTGAGTGTGTTTGTGCTGGGGGGGGTATGTATTTATGTATGTGTGAGTGTGTATATGTATGTATGTATGTGTATGCGAGTGTGTGGATATGGGGTGTATGTGTAAAGTGATACTCTGACCTTTCCTATGAAGCAAGGACAATGTCTCTCAAACTACCTCGCAACTGGGACTTCGGTACCTTCAAAGCAGAGACGAGCAGAATGGGTAAGTCAGCCAGCATCCACTCTCACAGCTGGTGTCTGATGTTATGATCCTGGGCTCTTTGAAGCCACATCTTTTAAGTTTAAATCACTTATCCTGTCATATTTGTTCGTCTGACGTCAGGAGGACATCAACAGGGTTTTAGAGTTGTATAGATGTAGTGTGGATGTGATGAGGTTGACTGGCTCTGTGTGTGTGTGTGTGTGTGTGTGTGTGTGTGTGTGTGTGTGTGTGTGTGTGTGTGTGTGTGTGTGTGTGTGTGTGTGTGTGTGTGTGTGTGTGTGTGTGTGTATGTGTGTGTGTGTGTGTGTTCTCAGGTTGGGGTGGTACACTCATCGCAACAGAAGGAGCCATTAGCTTTGCATAAGGGATGTCAATAGACTGGATCCAACAACATTTAGTTCTCATTTAGTCATATAGTCCTTGCTTTTATGATCAAAGAAAGTCAATTATTCTCTCAACTATTCTGTCAGGAAGCAGGTGATTTACATAATGTTCCCCTACTGTATGTCCTGAAACAACATTCATTATTGTCATTTCTGTATAAAAATGTCGATTCCTATTATTTTGTTCACCTCTAGCCCTCTCCTTCTGTAAGATATGAGCAGAATGCAAGTCATTGCTGTACCGGGCAGGAACTGGGTTCAACAGGAAACTGATTAAACATCACACATCACGCGCAAATCCATATTTATACGTAGCCTATACATTATCATACGTAGCCTGTACATTCTTATAAGTAGTCTATACATTGTTATACGTAGCCTATACATTCTTATACGTAGCCTATACGTTCTTATATGTAGCCTATATATTATATGTAGCCTATACATTCTTATATGTAGCCTATATATTCTTATATGTAGCTTATACATTGTTATACGTAGCCTATGCATTCTTATACGTAGCCTATATATTCTTATACATTATTATATGTAGCCTATACATTATTATATGTAGCCTCTACATTATTATTATATGTAGCCTATACATTCTTATATGTAGCCTATACATTATTATTATAATGTAGCCTATATATTCTTATATGTAGCCTATATATTCTTATATGTAGCTTATACATTGTTATACATAGCCTATGCATTCTTATACGTAGCCTATACATTCTTATACATTGTTATAATGTAGCCTATACATTCTTATATGTAGCCTATACATTCTTATACATTCTTATATGTAGCCTATACATTCTTATACATTCTTATATGTAGCCTATACATCTTATATGTAGCCTACACATTCTTATACATTGTTATAATGTAGCCTATACATTCTTATACGTAGCCTATACATTCTTATACATTCTTATATGTAGCCTATACATTATTATTATATGTAGCCTATACATTCTTATATGTAGCCTATACATTATTAATCATTATTATATGTAGCCTATACATTCTTATTATTATGTAGCCTATACATTCTTATTATATGTAGCCTATACATTCTTATACGTAGCCTATACATTCTTATACATTATTATACGTAGCCTATACATTATTATTATATGTAGCCTATACATTCTTATATGTAGCCTATACATTATTATACATTATTATATGTAGCCTATACATTATTATATGTAGCCTATACATTATTATACATTATTATATGTAGCCTATACATTATTATATGTAGCCTATACATTCTTATATGTAGCCTATACATTATTATACATTATTATATGTAGCCTATACATTATTATTATATGTAGCCTATACATTCTTATATGTAGCCTATACATTATTATACATTATTATATGTAGCCTATACATTATTATTATATGTAGCCTATACATTCTTATACGTAGCCTATACATTCTTATACATTATTATACGTAGCCTATACTGTTACAAAGGGTCAGATTAAACCGAGTATATATGTTTATTGCCTGGGATCCCATGTATAGTATTTGTATGTCGTTTGATATCCTTTGTATATTCTTTGTACATATACACGGAATATCCCTTTACCTGGTACGGGACAGACCATAATATTCGTTCTCCTATTGGAAGCGATCCCCTAGGCGCCACGGCCATACCCCCAATGTCTAGTTCAAAGTCACCGCCAAAGACATGCCTGGACATGACCGGCTCTGCGCAAGAATACGAGACAGAAATAAGGCTGGTACTAGATTGTTCACCTAACGTATAAATACGGCGCAGGTGAATACAGCAGTATGTTAACCAATAAGTTGAAGCCTCACACCACGATACAACGTGCTGTGAAGTGGGCCCGTTTTGCCCCAAAATAGAGCCTTGAGACCGCGTGCGAATTGATAGCTGAAGTGTCGGAGTTTAACGCTGTACCGTCGAGTTCGACCTATTCTATTATTCAGTAATAGTCTATTTATGTATAGTGTATCGTGCGGCTACCGTTCTACAGTGACCAGCATTACCAACGCTTCCTCGTACCTAGCTAGTGTGCTTATCCAGGCTGGGCGGCTTAACCTGGTGCCGTCATCCGAGGAGCCCTAGACGAGAACCGTGTGGATATGTACACTGGATAACCTACACCGGCGACTACAGAGCCCTTTTCGGCTGGATTATTGCTTTGGTCCTGTGGCTGTTGGAGTGGAGGAGAATCGTCTACACCCACTACTGTGTGGGATTTACCCGTGAGGAGCATCACTCGAGCCCGTCTCTAGGAGAGGCTGGCCGGCTTTCACCTATGCTGCACGCATACTTGGATTATAGCTGCTGCTTTCGTCTGCCGATCAAGGGAGTAATGTACCGCCTCCCGTAGCTGGAGCTTATTGATTCCCTGTTGACCCAGACTTTCGCTACCGACAAATCCTCTCCCCTGCTGGCTTACAACCGGAGGGACCCTATTAGTATCTCCAGCTGCCCTACTAGTGTACCATATATATAATTCCTATGATACAGGTGGTATTCATTATCTCCTGCGTAATATTCGAATGGACTTACGCTCTTGACCTATTCATGCACATTCTTCGCCTTACAAGCGCAACTCTAATTCTCAAGTAATGTAAGATAATCTTAGTGCTGCTAATAAATATTATTCTAACCCATATTTGTTGTGGAACCGTGTCATTGTGGAGGTGTTCATCTCATATACCTGTGTACTGTATGGCCAGTAGTAATGTACATAAGACAGTAGTGGTTTAATGATACCATACTTATTTAATACAGTCAGGGAATTGTACCCCTCAGTTACAATTGGTCCTTCGAGCCGGAGGGTAATTAGCGTAATATTAATATAATATTAATATTAACATGGCCAATGATGAACACTCCACAAACGGTTCTCCTAAGCTAGATCGACCAGAGCGCAGACGGCAGCCACCTTGTTACCTAGAGGACTACGCTGCCAGTCTACTACCTAGCTTTATACAGACGTTAAACGCGGAAAAAGCGGATAGTAAATGTATATGTCAAACCCTACCGACCAGGCGACCCCGCCAGTAGAGACCCTAGTGGGTTCTAACGTAACTGACCAAGCTCACAGGGGGGACCAGGAGGGACCTGACATGACTTTACCCCCCGCCAACGTCAACGAGGTAGTCCCCGGAGAGCTCCAGGATAAAGAAAGCGCTCCAGGGACAGAACCCGACCCACTACCAGAAGAGAAGCGCGCCCAGGAGACGGACCTCGAGGCGCGCCCAGAGAACAGATCTCCAACGAGCACTGCCAGAAGCCGATCACCTCCGTCGGTGTCTTCCCCCAGCTTAGCGGACAAGATGCTGGCGCAGGCATTCATCGCCACCCTGGCAGCCTCCACCGAACGCGATCGACTTCAAGCGCAACAGACGAGCGAGCGCGAACAAGCTGCAGACCAACGCGATCGACTTCAAGCGCAACAGACGAGCGAGTGCGAACAAGCTGCAGACCAACGAGAGCGCCTTCACACGCAACTCCAAGCGCAAGCCCTCAGTGAACGCGAACATTCTGCAACCGAGCGAGAGCGCTTCCAGGCGCAACAAAGGAGTGAAGACGACCGCATAAGACTGGAGACCAGACGCCTTCAGACGGAAGAGAACATTGAAAGAAGCCGCGCCGATGCACAGCACGCCGCCGCCAATGCACAGCGCGACACCGCAAATGCACAGCTCCACGCCGCCCATGCCAGCGCCAATGCACAGCGCGACGCCGCCAATGCCCAGCACGAAGCAGTGCGCGACGCCGCCCATGCCCAGCGCGAGGCAGAGCGCGACCGGCTGCAGGCGCAGATGATGGACAAATTGATTGCCATGGCGACACCCCCTCTCTCCGCACGGAGCTCCCGGAGATCGTCACGACAAGGGTCTAGGACACATTCCCCTACCCGACCAAGCGACCCGGGACCCCGCCAACAGGAGGATCCTGTCCACGTCTCCGAACCCCCTCCCCGGCCGGTCCATACGAGACCCAGCAACCGGGAAGAACCGGCCTACGTCGCCGAGAGACTGAACAGAAGACTCCAGGACCTAGCAGAGGAAAAGGAAGAGGAAGAGGAGGAATGTCAAGCCGACCAGCAGCAACGTACTCTGGACCAGGAGGCCCAGTACAGCCCCGACGTCAGCCCGAGGCCCTGCGTTACAGACCCCCGACTCAACTCAAGGGTGAGTTTGACGCACCGCCAGCCCCGAGGAACAGCACCTGGGCACCCGGGCTTTGGTACCCACCAAGTACCAGCCCACGACGACACGTACGGGGAGACTCGCCCAGGAGGCCTCTCCCCCAACGCTCACCGATGTGCCAGCCATCCATGGCATCGTACCTTGGCACACCGACGTTCCCGGACTTCACACACGAGAACAGAGCACAGTACACAGAGCTACGAATGTGCTTAGAGACAATGATGTCCGATGTCCCCGATGAGACGTACAAGTATGCTATCCTACTCAAGCACCTGAAGGTGCCCAGAGCGCACAATATAGCGCTGGCATATTCCAACTCTACTACCCCATACACCGCGGCTCTAGTAGCCCTCAACCAACGTTATGGACGCATATGGGACTACGTGATACAGGAGATAAGAGACATTGACCGTCTCCCCCCAGCCAGAGACAACAGAGCATTGGATGACCTCTCTATCAAGGTACAGTCCCTGGTAGGGATGCTGGGGTCCCAAAAGGAAAAAGGGATCTATGAACTGTACGCTAACTCTAATGTAGAGAGGATATTAGAGAAGCTCCCTCCCGCCCGACAAGAGCGCTTCAGGCGGCAGAGAGACCACCGCGACCCCAACGGCCCAGAGGCATCCCTCCTAGACTTGTCTGACTTCCTCGCGAGAGAAGTCAGCAGCCTACGACTGGACACGTTCGTGTGGAGTGGACCAAGCCCAAGACCAGGACCTCGGGGATCAAATGATAACCGCCGGTCGGTGACCGTTATGCACCAAGCCGAATCAGTACCGCAGCACAAGAACCACAACACCCCCTCGACAAAAGAGGAGTGGAAGATTGAATGCCAGTACTGTGAAGGGGAACATCGGCTGTATCAATGCGACAAGTTCAAGAAGCTGACCACGGACGAGGTGAGTCAGTGGATAAAAGACCACCGCCGCTGCTTCCGCTGCGCGCGCAGCCATATGGCAGCTGAGTGCCGTTTGAAGAAGAAGTGCGGCAGGTGCGGCGGCGCCCACTTGGAGGTCCTGCATGACATCAACAGGCGTCCGCCAGGACAACAAAGTGGGCCCGTTGCGGTAATGTACCAGGCCGAGGCGGTGGCACCAGTACCGAAGAGCCACCAGACCGCCCCCTACTGTACCTACTGCGACGGCGGACACTGGCTGGCACAGTGCGCCGAATATAAGACACTGAACCCCGCCCAAGTTGACCAGTGGCGTGAGGCGGCCCAGGCGGGCGCCGTTTACCGCGCAGCACTGTGCGGGGCCCACCAGAAGATCCAAGGCAACCGACCAACAGGAGTGCTCCATATAGACCAGCATAGCGGGACCCCCCGAGTGCTCATCAAAGTGGTCAGAGTGCTCCTGAGCTACGAGGACAAGGTCCTGGACACTTACGCCGTCCTGGACGATGGGTCTGAAAAGACTCTCCTCCTCGCTTCCGCCGCAGCCCAGTTGGGCCTGCGGGGTGCCAAAGGTACCATGACCATACGTACCATCAGAAGAGACCAGAAGACCATAAAGGGTGAAAAGGTCTCCTTCAAGATAGCAGCGGTGGACCAGCCCGAGAAGCAGTATAGTATTACCAACGTCTTCACCAGCCACGACATAGGCCTGTCCCAGTACACCTACCCCATCCCACAGCTGATGGCGAAGTATGTGCACCTACGTCAACTACCTATACCGCTTATCGACGGCGCCACACCGACCCTGCTCATCGGCTCCGACCACGCGGACCTCATTCTCCCAATTGAGGCGGCCCACATCGGACCCAAAGGATGCCCAGTCGCGGTTCAGACCCGACTGGGGTGGACGCTCCAGGGCCCCCTCTACGGACTTGACAGTCAACCCACGTCTACACGCTGCCTACACACAAAGGTGAGCGACACCGGCCACTCTCTCGTACAGCCCGTCGAGAGGCTATTGACATTAAGCGAGAGGCCTGTGAGAGAACCGTGGGCACAAGAGGGAGTTCGGAACTCCACCCCCCTCAGCTGCGCTTCAGACGTAGCTGACCTCGAACCCAGCACCCCAAGCGACTCCTTGATGGGGCGGCCGGAACCGGCCCCTCCTCAGACGGGGTACAGAGCAAACAAGAGAAACAGACGGAGGAGGTGGAGGCGCAGCCAAGCACAGATCAAAGCAGTCTCAGGCCCGCTTCCTCCTAACCCCCCTACCATCCCTTCCAGCCCGTCAGAAGCGGGTCAAGGACGGGGACAACCTAAAAGTGGAAACAGTCGTCATGATCATAGACCAGTCACTACCCCGAGCTGCGTGGCCGGCCGGCCGCGTAAGCAAAGTGACCACTGGTGCCGACGGAAAGGTCAGAGCGGCAGAAGTGCTCGTCCAGGGGCGGACATACACCCGACCCGTGGCGAGGCTGATCGAGTCGCCAAGGCTCCCCGACTCTCTTGATGACGACCATGACCCACTGACTTTGTGAATTGCCCTGCTCCTCACAACGGACATTGAGTAGTGGACAGTGCGGTTAATCTGTCTCTGCTTATCTAATTAGGTGCGGACTAATTAGGAGGCGGCTGTTACAAAGGGTCAGATTAAACCGAGTATATATGTTTATTGCCTGGGATCCCATGTATAGTATTTGTATGTCGTTTGATATCCCTTGTATATTCTTTGTACATATACACGGAATATCCCTTTACCTGGTACGGGACAGACCATAATATTCGTTCTCCTATTGGAAGCGATCCCCTAGGCGCCACGGCCATACCCCCACTGTCTAGTTCAAAGTCACCGCCAAAGACATGCCTGGACATGACCGGCTCTGCGCAAGAATACGAGACAGAAATAAGGCTGGTACTAGATTGTTCACCTAACGTATAAATACGGCGCAGGTGAATACAGCAGTATGTTAACCAATAAGTTGAAGCCTCACACCACGATACAACGTGCTGTGAAGTGGGCCCGTTTTGCCCCAAAATAGAGCCTTGAGACCGCGTGCGAATTGATAGCTGAAGTGTCGGAGTTTAACGCTGTACCGTCGAGTTCGACCTATTCTATTATTCAGTAATAGTCTATTTATGTATAGTGTATCGTGCGGCAACCGTTCTACAGTGACCAGCATTACCAACGCTTCCTCGTACCTAGCTAGTGTGCTTATCCAGGCTGGGCGGCTTAACCTGGTGCCGTCATCCGAGGAGCCCTAGACGAGAACCGTGTGGATATGTACACTGGATAACCTACACCGGCGACTACAGAGCCCTTTTCGGCTGGATTATTGCTTTGGTCCTGTGGCTGTTGGAGCGGAGGAGAATCGTCTACACCCACTACTGTGTGGGATTTACCCGTGAGGAGCATCACTCGAGCCCGTCTCTAGGAGAGGCTGGCCGGCTTTCACCTATGCTGCACGCATACTTGGATTATAGCTGCTGCTTTCGTCTGCCGATCAAGGGAGTAATGTACCGCCTCCCGTAGCTGGAGCTTATTGATTCCCCGTTGACCCAGACTTTCGCTACCGACAAATCCTCTCCCCTGCTGGCTTACAACCGGAGGGACCCTATTAGTATCTCCAGCTGCCCTACTAGTGTACCATATATATAATTCCTATGATACAGGTGGTATTCATTATCTCCTGCGTAATATTCTAATGGACTTACGCTCTTGACCTATTCATGCACATTCTTCGCCTTACAAGCGCGACTCTAATTCTCAAGTAATGTAAGATAATCTTAGTGCTGCTAATAAATATTATTCTAACCCATATTTGTTGTGGAACCGTGTCATTGTGGAGGTGTTCATCTCATATACCTGTGTACTGTATGGCCAGTAGTAAAGTACATAAGACAGTAGTGGTTTAATGATACCATACTTATTTAATACAGTCAGGGAATTGTACCCCTCAGTTACATATACATTATTATACGTGTTAAACGTAGCCTATACATTATTATACGTGTTATACGTAGCCTATACATTATTATACGTGTTATACGTAGCCTATACATTATTATACGTGTTAAACGTAGCCTATACATTCTTATATGTAGCCTGTTACAAAGGATCAGATTAAACCGAATATATATATTTATTGATTGATATATATTGCATAGTATTTGTATATCGTTTGATATCCCTTGTATATTCCTTGTACATATACACGGAATATCCCTTTAGCCTAGTGCAGACCATAATATTTCATTCTCCTATTGGACAGCGGTCCACAGGCGCCAGAGCCATGCCTCCAGAGTCAGGTTCAAGGCCACCGTCAAGACATGTCTGTACATGCCCGGCCTTGCCCAGGGATACGAGACAGAAATGAGGTTGACACTAGATTGTTCGCCGTGCATATAAATATGGCGCAGGTGAATACAGAAGTAGAGTTACCAATAAGTTGAAGCCTCACCCACGATACAACGTGCAGTGAAGTATGGCCTGTTTGGCCCCAAATAGAGCATTGAGACCGCGTGCGAATTAATAACTGAATTGTCAGAGTTTGGCGCTATACCGTCGAGTGCGACATATTTCTATTAAGTCAGTAATAGTCTATTTGTGTATAGTGTATCGTGCAGCTAAAGTTCTACAGTGACCAGCATCACCAACGCTTCCTCGTACCAGCTAGAGTGCTTATCCAGGCTGGGCTGCTTTCATGGCGCTTTCACCCGAGGAGACCTAGACGAGAACCGTGTGGACATGTACACTGGATTAATCTACCCGACGACTACATAGCCCTTTGCGGCTGGATTATATTTGTTTTGGTCCTGTGATTTATGGAGCGGAGAATCGCCGACGCCTACACGTGTGGGATTTACCCTGTGAGGAGCCAAGTCGAGTCTGCGCCTCAGAGAGCCTGAGGCCGGCTAGCTTTCTTCACTGTGGAGCTACAGTCTACGGAGAACAGCTGTATTCGTCTGTGGATCAAGAGACTATTGCACCGTCTCCTGTACTTGGAGTCTCCTTAGTCATCGTTGACCAGACTCTCTACTACCGACATATCCTCTACCCCTGCTGGCTTACAACCGGGGGGACCCTTCCAGTATCTCCCGCTATATATTACTAGTGTACCATAGATATAATTCCCTAAGATTCAGGTTGTATAATTACCTCCTGCGTAACCAGAGAATGGACATTCATTATTGATTTGCCTACGCACATTCCTTTGCCTTATAAGCGCATCCAAAGTATAATAGAGAAGTATATTATGTACCTTTTGCTGCAATAAATACTTAATTACCATTTGTGTGGAACCGATTCATTGTGGGAAGTGTTCATCATATTTATATATCATGTACTGTATGGCCAGTAATTAAAGTACATAAAGCGGTAGTGGTTTAATGATACCATACTTATCAATACAGTCAGGGAATTGTACCCCTCAGTTACAATTGGTCCCTCGAGCCGGATAGTAACTAGTGTAATATTAATATAGTGGTATTAATATTGACATGGCCTATGATGAACACTCCACAAAACGGTTCTCCTAAAGTAGATCGCCCGCAGCGTAGACGGCAGACACCTCAGTACTTAGAGGATTACGTTGCCAATATACTACCTAGCTTTCTACAGACGGTAAACGCGGAAAAAGTAGATAGTAAAATTATGTCCGACCCTATCGACCAGGCTACCCCGCCAATAGAGGCCCTAGTGGGTTCTAACGTAACTGACCAAGCTCACGGTAGGGACCAGGAGGGACCCGACATGACTTTACCCCCCGCCAAGACCGAAGAAGTAGTCCCCGGAGAGCTCCAGGATAAAGACAGCTCTCCAGGGATGGAACTCTACCCGCTACAAGAAGAGGAGAGCACCCCGGAGATGGATCTCCAGGACTCGCCACAGGAGAACAGATCTCCAACGAGTACTGCCAGGAGCGGATCACCTCAACCAGCGTCTTCCCCCAGCGAGGCGGACAAGATGCTGGCACAGGCATTCCTCGCCAGCCTAGCAGCCTCAACAGAGCGCGATCGACTCCAAGCACAGACGCTTAGTGAGCGCGAACAGTCTTCCATGGAAAGAGAACGCCTTCAGGCGCAGCAACGGAGCGACGAAGATCGTATACGTCTAGAGATTAGACGCCTTCAGACAGAAGAGAATATGGTAAGGGACCGGGCCGAAGCCCAGCGCGCCACCGCCGAAGCCCAGCGCGCCGCTGCCGGTGCCCAAAGAGAAGCAGAGCGCGACCTCGCCCTCACCAAGCGCGAAGCCGAGCGCGATCGATTACAAGCGCAGATAATGGAGCAGCTGATCACCAGGGCAACACCCCCTCCCTCCGCACGGGGTTCCAGGGCCTCGTCAAGACAAGGGTCAAGGGCACCCTCCCCTACCCGATCAAGCGACCCTGAGCCCGACCACCAGAGAGAGCCTATACCCCCCTCCGAACTCCTTCCCCGACCGGTCCAAGTGAGACCCAGCTACAAGGAAGAAACGGTCTACACCGCGGAGAGGCTAAGTAGACGACTACAGGATCTAGAGGACCTGCCAGAGGAAGAAGAAGAGGGAGAGGAGGAGAGTCAAGCCCGACAGCAGCACAGTACTCCACAGGACCAGGAGGTCCAGTACAGCCCAGGCTCTACCCCCGCGGCTCTGCGCTACAGACCCCCGACTCAATTCACGGGTGAGCTTGACGCACGACCAGCCCCGAGGAACAGCACCTGGATACGCGGGCCATGGTACCCAGCAGGTACCAGCCCACCAAGAGGCGTAAGAGGAGACTCGCCTAGGAGGCCTCTCTTCCAACGCTCACCGATGTGCCAGCCATCCATGGCATCATACATTGGCACACCGACATTTCCGGACTTCACCCACGAGAACAGAGCACAGTACACGGAGCTACGAATGTGCTTAGAGACAATGATGTCCGATGTAGCTGATGAACCGTACAAGTATGCTATCCTACTGAAGCACCTCAAGGTGCCCCGAGCGCACAATATAGCGCTGGCCTATGCCACCTCTACTACCCCATACACAGCGGCTCTAGCAGCACTCGACCAAAGATATGGACGCATATGGGACTACGTAATACAAGAGATAAGGCATATTGACCGCCTACCCCCAGCCACAGACAATCGCTCACTAGATGACCTGTCTGTCAAGGTACAATCCCTGGTAGGGATGCTGGGGGCGCAAAGAGAAAAGGGTATGCACGAACTGTATGCGAACTCTAATGTCGAGAGGATTTTAGAGAAGCTTCCGCCCGCCCGACAAGAGCGCTTCAGGCGGCAAAGAGACCACCGTGATCCTAACGGTCCCGAGCCATCCCTCCTAGACCTAGCCGACTTCCTGGCGAGAGAAGTCAACAGCCTACGGTTGGATACGTTCATGCGAAGCACCCCAAGCTCCAGAGAGGGACCTAGGAGAGCAAACGATGGCCGAAGATTGGTGACCGTCATGCACCAATCAGAATCAGTACCGAGCAGCAAGAACCACAGTACCCCCTCGATGAAAGAGAAGTGGAAGATGGTGTGCCCGTACTGCGAAAAGGAACACTGGTTGTCACAATGTGACACGTTCAAGAAGATGACCGCCGACGAGGTGAGTCAATGGATAAAGTCCAACCGACGCTGTTACCGATGTGCGCGCAGTCACATGGCAGCCGATTGCCGCTTAAAGAAGAGGTGTAGTCGGTGTGACGGAGCCCACCTAGATGTCCTACACGACAGTAACAGAAGAAAGCCTGCACCCTCAAGCAGCACAAAGGCAAGTGTTATGTACATTGACCCCGCCAGCAGCGGGGGCGCCCGGGTGCTCTTAAAGGTGGTCCGCGTAACACTGAGTTACCAAGATAAGGTCATGGACACTTACGCCGTCCTTGACGACGGGTCAGAGAAGACCCTTCTCCTCGCGTCCGCTGCGGCCCAGCTGGGGCTGCGGGGGAGCGAAAACCAGATGACGATTCGGACAATAAGAAGAGATCTAAAGACGATAAAGGGCGAGAATGTCTCCTTCACTATCGCAGCAAGCGGGCAGCCAGAGAGACGGTATAGGATTACTAATGCTTTCACCAGCCAAGAAATAGGCCTGTCGCAGTACACCTACCCCATCGCCAAGCTGATGGATAAATATGTGCACCTGCGTCAACTACCTATACCGCTCATAGACGGTGCCACCCCGACCCTGCTGATAGGCTCCGACCATGCAGACCTCATCGTCCCGATTGACCGGGTCCACACAGGGCCCAGAGGCTGTCCTGCAGCAGTCGAGACCCGCCTAGGATGGACATTACAAGGCCCCCTCGCTAAGTCTCTTAACCGAACAGCAGCCACTAACTGCCTCCACTCCAGAGTGACAGAAGAAGACACCACCCTCCTACAGCATGTCGAGAGGCTATGGACACTAGAGACAATGCCCTTTAAGAACGAAAAGAAAGACATTCGTTCCAAGGAAGACATTTACGCTATAGCCCTCCTCGAGCAGGGGACAAAGAGAGTCAAAGTCAACGGAGTGATGAGATACGCAACTCCACTCCTGAGGCGAGAGGGTATGCCTACCTTCCACGCCCCAAAAGAAGCGACGGAGCGGTATCTATTGAACACAGAGCGGCGCCTAGCCAGAGACCCCGCTCAAGAGACGGTGTAGCGCGCTGAGATTAACAAGCTAATCACAGCGGGACACATAAAGAAAATTGACATTAAAGAGGCCGATCAGACGACCGAATCATGGTACGTGCCGCACCACAAAGTCCACCACAACGGCAAGGATCGTATTGTGTTCAACTGCAGCTACCAGATCGGATCACAAAATCTGAATAAAGAGCTCTTGCCCGGCCCAACACTCGGCCCCTCTCTACTAGGCGTGTTACTACGTTTCCGCCAAGACAAGGTGGCCATCAGCGGCGACATCAAAGGGATGTTCCTGCAGGTGAGACTAGTGGAGGAGGACAAGCCCCTGCTGCGGTTCCTATGGAGAGAGAGGATCGGGGATGAGCAACCAGCCATCTATCAATGGGAAGTCCTCCCTTTCGGAACCACATGCAGCCCATGCTGTGCTACGTTTGCACTGCAAAAACACGTCGCAGAGGACCCAGCAGCTGATGAAGAGGTCCGACAAAGTGTAGGAAATAGTTTCTACGTGGACAACTGTCTGCAAAGCGTCTCGACGCCAGAAGAAGCCGAGGCCCTTCTACTCAAGCTCCGCGCCTGCCTGATCAAAGGCGGCTTTGATCTCAGGCAGTGGGCCAGCAGCGACCCGCAAGTATTGCGCAGCCTCTCCCCCGAGGACAAGGCAGCAAGCAGCGAGACCTGGATGGCGACCATCCCAGGAGAAGCCCAAGAAATGACATTAGGACTAGTCTGGCGCTTCAAAACAGACTCGCTCCATTATAAACACACACCCCTGACCAAGGAGCAGGGAAGGTCGACTGCACTACCGACCACCAGACGGAGTGTATACAGAACACTCGCCAGACAATATGACCCGTTGGGATGTATTCTACCTTACACCACCAGGGCAAAGATGATTGTAAGAGCGTTATGGGACAAGGACCAGGGCTGGGACGACCCCATACCCGAACACCTTGCATCCACATGGAGAGAGTGGGAGACGGAACTCAGCTCACTCCCAGGTGTCAACATACGCCGCAGCTACTTCCCACCCACAGTGAGGCCGGAGACGTGCCAGATGGACCTGCACGTCTTCAGCGACGCCTCCGAAGTAGCCTACGGTTCGGTGGCCTACTTGCGTGCCCGAGAGGAGGGAGGAGAAATACATACTGCTTTCATCCTGGCTCGCTCAAGAATAGCCCCACGAAAGCAACAATCTATCCCGCGTCTAGAGCTCTGCGCAGCCCTAGCAGGAGCGCAACTCGCCACGTTAATCCAACGTGAACTCACCATTCCGGTGCAAAGAACAATCTTGTGGTCAGACTCCACGACAGTACTCACATGGATCCGGTCTGATTCGTGCAGATACAAGGTCTTCGTGGGAGTCAGAGTCACAGAGATTCAAGATTTAACAGAAGTAGCAAGCTGGAGGTATGTGGACACAAAACACAACCCAGCTGACGTCATCACCCGGGGAATGTCCCTTGATGACCTCACCCGTCACAACCTATACAGTGACGGGCCAGAGTTCCTCAAGCTCCCGGAAGAAGAGTGGCCTACACCCACCCCACGGGAAGCGAGTAAAGAGGAGGCAGAAAACAAGAAATCTATGTTCTGTGGATTGAACACACTCGTCTCCACAGACCCCGACATAGACGATTGCCTCACCCTAGAGAGTGCGCAGCTAAAGACATTCCTGTGGCACCACCCAGAGGTTCAGCTCACTACTGACATTACAGCAGCTGACTACGAAGAAGCAGAACTTCTTCTACTACAACGAGCCCAGAGAGACTCGTTCCCCGATGAGCTAGACTGTCTACAGGGAGCAAAGCCTGTCCCATCAGACAGCAGACTGCTCCACCTAGCCCCCGAGAGCGACGCCCATGGTCTCATCAGAGTGGGTGGTCGTCTGCGGAGAGCTCCAGACTTACCGGATGACGTCAAGTACCCGATAGTCTTAAACAGCCGACACAAGGTCACAGAGCTGATCATAAAGAAATACGACGAGGATGTGCATCACGCCGGGGCAGAGAGAGTCTTCGCGGAGATCAGACGTCGTTATTGGATACTGCAAGGGAGAGAAGAAGTGCGGCGCTTCCAGCGAACCTGTCTAGACTGTCGTAAGTGGCGAGCGCAGCCCAGTATACCCCGGATGGCTGACCTACCTCCCTCTCGCCTCCGACTCGGCGACAAGCCTTTTCACTCCACCGGTATGGACTGTTTCGGCCCGCTGTATATAAAGAAAGGAAGAGGAACCGAGTAGCGGTGGGGTATTGTATTCAAATGCATGACCACCCGAGCGATGCATATAGAACTCCTTCCAACCATGAGCACAGACTCATTCCTTATGGCCTTCCGAAGATTCACATCGCGGAAAGGCAAACCGTCTATATTATTGTCTGATCACGGGACAAACTTCAAAGGCGGAGAAAGAGAGCTGAGAGAGAGCTTCCAAGCTATGGGCCCAGAAATTAAGACCCACCTCGCTCCATCCCAGATTGACTTCCAGTTTAATCCCCCGAACGCACCTCACTTCGGTGGAACTTGGGAACGAGAAGTACGTTCAATAAAGACAGCCCTGTACGCCGTGCTTGGGGCCCAGACCGTGGCGGAAGAAGTCCTAATGACAGTCCTCACGGAGATCGAGGGAGTATTGAACTCAAAGCCCCTCGGTTACGTCTCAAGTGATGTAGCAGATGTCGACCCAGTCACCCCCAACACACTCTTGATGGGGCGGCTGGACCCCGCGCTACCACAGACAATGTACAGGCCTGAAGAAGCGAACGGCCGAAGAATGTGGAGGTACAGTCAAGTATTGGCTGACAAGTTTTGGAACAGCTTCCTACTCCACTATCTACCGTCTCTACAGACCCGCCAGAAATGGGTGAAAGAGAGAGACAATTTGACAGAAGGAACAGTCGTCATGATTATCGACCAGTCACTACCCCGAGCTATGTGGCCGGCTGGCCGCGTAAGCAAAGTGATCACCGGTGCCGACGGAAAGGTCAGAGCAGCCGAAGTGCTCGTCCAAGGACGGATCTACACCCGACCCGTGGCGAGGCTAATAGAACTGCCAAGGCTCCCCGATACTATCGATGACGACCATGACCCTATGACTTTGTGAACTGCCCGACCCCTCACAACAGACATTGAGTAGTGGACAGTGCGGTTAATCTGTCTCTGCTTAGCTAATTAGGTGGGACTAATTAGGAGGCGGCTGTTACAAAGGATCAGATTAAACCGAATATATATATTTATTGATTGATATATATTGCATAGTATTTGTATATCGTTTGATATCCCTTGTATATTCCTTGTACATATACACGGAATATCCCTTTAGCCTAGTGCAGACCATAATATTTCATTCTCCTATTGGACAGCGGTCCACAGGCGCCAGAGCCATGCCTCCAGAGTCAGGTTCAAGGCCACCGTCAAGACATGTCTGTACATGCCCGGCCTTGCCCAGGGATACGAGACAGAAATGAGGTTGGCACTAGATTGTTCGCGTGCATATAAATATGGCGCAGGTGAATACAGAAGTAGAGTTACCAATAAGTTGAAGCCTCACCCACGATACAACGTGCGGTGAAGTATGGCCTGTTTGGCCCCAAATAGAGCATTGAGACCGCGTGCGAATTAATAACTGAATTGTCAGAGTTTGGCGCTATACCGTCGAGTGCGACATATTTCTATTAAGTCAGTAATAGTCTATTTGTGTATAGTGTATCGTGCGGCTAAAGTTCTACAGTGACCAGCATCACCAACGCTTCCTCGTACCAGCTAGAGTGCTTATCCAGGCTGGGCTGCTTTCATGGCGCTTTCACCCGAGGAGACCTAGACGAGAACCGTGTGGACATGTACACTGGATTAATCTACCCGACGACTACATAGCCCTTTGCGGCTGGATTATATTTGTTTTGGTCCTGTGATTTATGGAGCGGAGAATTGCCGACGCCTACACGTGTGGGATTTACCCTGTGAGGAGCCAAGTCGAGTCTGCGCCTCAGAGAGCCTGAGGCCGGCTAGCTTTCTTCACTGTGGAGCTACAGTCTACGGAGAACAGCTGTATTCGTCTGTGGATCAAGAGACTATTGCACCGTCTCCTGTACTTGGAGTCTCCTTAGTCATCGTTGACCAGACTCTCTACTACCGACAGATCCTCTACCCCTGCTGGCTTACAACCGGGGGGACCCTTCCAGTATCTCCCGCTATATATTACTAGTGTACCATAGATATAATTCCCTAAGATTCAGGTTGTATAATTACCTCCTGCGTAACCAGAGAATGGACATTCATTATTGATTTGCCTACGCACATTCCTTTGCCTTATAAGCGCATCCAAAGTATAATAGAGAAGTATATTATGTACCTTTTGCTGCAATAAATACTTAATTACCATTTGTGTGGAACCGATTCATTGTGGGAAGTGTTCATCATATTTATATATCATGTACTGTATGGCCAGTAATTAAAGTACATAAAGCGGTAGTGGTTTAATGATACCATACTTATCAATACAGTCAGGGAATTGTACCCCTCAGTTACATAGCCTATACATTCTTATATGTAGCCTATTCTTATAAATTTTTATACGTAGCCTATACATTCTTATACATCTTATATGTAGCCTATACATTCTTATACATTGTTATAATGTAGCCTATACATTCTTATATGTAGCCTATACATTCTTATACATTATTATATGTAGCCTATACATTATTATTATATGTAGCCTATACATTCTTATACATCTTATATGTAGCCTATACATTCTTATACATTGTTATAATGTAGCCTATACATTCTCATACGTAGCCTATACATTCTTATACGTAGCCTATACATTCTTATGCATAGCCTATACATTGTTATATGTAGCCTATACATTATTATACATTGTTATATGTAACCTATACATTGTTATATGTAGCCTATACATTGTTATATGTAGCCTATACATTATTATACATTGTTAGATGTAGCCTATACATTGTTATATGTAACCTATACATTATTATACATTGTTAGATGTAGCCTATACATTGTTATATGTAACCTATACATTATTATATGTAGCCTATACATTGTTATATGTAGCCTATACATTGTTATATGTAGTGTTACGACCCTGGCTCAAAGGCACGCAACCTATGTGCAAAACCGACACCAAAACCTGTGTATTAACTCAAAGTGCTACTATATTAAGGAATTACTAGTGTAAACTAAAGGATAAGGACTGGAAGAACGTGACTATCTATCTGTTAACCACACTCTTCTAAACACCGACCCTGCATGTGTGTTACCAGGGCTGGTTTTAAAGATACTCCCAGCAGGTAACCAATCAGCACTAATTGGCTAATTGGCAGCCCTCACCTGCATGCCCCGTGACACAGGAGTGATCAGGCCTGCCTGCACAGTGACACAGGAGTGATCAGGCTCCTGGTACATAACATGTAGCCTATACATTCTTATACATAACCTATACATACCTACACGTAGTCTATACATCTTACACGTAGCCTATACATTCTATGGGAAACGTGCACACGTCAATCCCCCCTTGTCGATGCAACATTATTGAACTTGGCATGAAAGTGGTTCCGGTTGACGTGAGCGTTGTTAGACGGCGAGAGTTCAAAGTGTCTCTGAGGTCCAGCGGGCCGGGGACCCAGCTCTGCCCCATCATCATCATCACGCACCGTGAGGTCAGTTTGCGCTGGTCTGCCGAGGGTGTGGTGTCACGACCAACACCGTGTGTGGGCCCAGAGGCTCCTCCGTTCGCTCTTTAACTTTCCCCCCTCGTCATGGGACCAGAGAGCCTTCAAACGTCTAGGTGGAGACCTTCAAAGTGTCACTGGCCCTCCGGCGTTGATGCAGCGGCTTCCTGTTTACGCGGCCGGCCCTCCTCCTCCTCCTCCTCCTCCTCCTCCTCCTCCTCCTCCTCCTCCTCCTCTCTCATCTGACCCGACAGGCCACGGTGAATTTAAGAACAACTGAGCGACTGCGCTCAATCGCAATCTGTCCACTATCTCTCCGGGGCTGACCGCCCGGCGTGTCACTCCGCGGGTCTCCTCCCTCCCTGGACCACGTACGTCTCTGCCGCCAGTGTTTCATGTTTCCATTAGGAACCCCACCCCGGCCCCCGACTCACCCTTTCCTCCTAAAAACTGTTCCATGAACAACTGTAAGGCGGATAAAACGGTGAAATGTGTTTGTGATCGTCGAGTGGTTGTGAATTGATGGTGACCTAGCTACTATAGAGATCTAACGGGTTGAAAGAGTTCCAGCTGAGACATGTACTTTAATCACAATAACCTTTCCTCGTTCCTTTCCCAGCCTTTCTTACTGGGCTTCGTTGTTTAACAGTCAAGTCTATTTCGGGCGGCTACGTGGCGCAGTGGGCAAGTGCTGGAGACTAGGCTCGAACAGGCGCCTCCTGTTCGAGCCCCGCTCTCCACATTGCTTTCAGTTTAGCTGGTCGTCCACAGTAATACACATTGGCCGTATTACGGGGAGGGAAACTGATGGGTGGGGATCGGGCGTTGTGGACAGCGACTCCTACAGGTCTGTTGGTGCGCCTGCGCAGTAGAATCAAGAAGCGACAGGGGCGGGGCCCCTCAAAAGCCCAGACCCCCGACGCTGAAAGATCGAGCCGCGCAGGTGAAAAGATGCGACGGCTGTTACCTCGAGTATCGGAGGGGACTCGTGCTATGTATGACTTAGTCCACATTGCAGCCGGCTTGTGGGAGGCAAGAAACAACGTTCGAAGACAGGGGAGGGTTGAATTGGACGATATGAAAATTGGGATGGGAGAAAAATAGAAAATGGGAGAAAAAGTGGATAAAAAAAAACAGTCAAGTCTATTTCTAGGTCATTATTTCCGTTCTCTGAAACAATCACTGCATGCGCCTTCTACAGGCATGAGGTTGAGCCAGACAGTGGCTAGCATTTCCTTTTTATCGCCGCCACATGACACACAAGCGCACCATGAAACACTCTGTACAATATATTTGATGCTCTGCGTACCTCATTTAGTGATTAGTTAGTTTAGGTTTTTGATGCCTCGATGCTCTACTGAGCGATTGAGAAGGTCCTTTGTTCCTGCTGCGGTTACATTAACGAACACCGCAAGCTCTGTGTTGAGAGGCTCTCTTCTTCTCTTCTTTTTACTGTGTTATGTAACTTTTTTTGTTTTGGTCGACTTTTTTCTCCTCTTTTTCTATTTTTCTCCCATCCCAATTTAGCCGTGCCAATTCTCCCCTCCCCAGTCTTGAACGTTGCTCGCATATGCCCCCCACTGGTCGGTTGTAGGGAGGATAGAAGCCTTGCATCACATGTCCCCTCCGATACATGTGGAGGCAGCCTGTCACATCTTTTCACCTGCCAGCGCGGACTCTCAGTGGCGAGGTGTAACGTGTGGGAGGCTCACACTACCCCCGCCATTTCCTGTCTCTGCTGTGCAGGCGTCCCCCAACCGACCTGTAGGAGTCGCTGTCCACAACGTCCAGATTACCACCCATCGACTTCCACCCGCTGGCTCTGCCAATTGAGTTAGTATGACGGCCGGCCCAAGCCGGAGGCAACGCCGACAGCCGGAGTCGAACCCGGTGTCTCTTGCGTTGGTGACGAGCGCAACTTTGATACTCCCTGAGCCGTGAGAGCAGCCCACACCTGGAACAGTCTGCCAACACGGCTCAGGGAGTATCAAAGTTACATCTCATTTAAAACTAACTTAAAATCATGGTTGAGAGATGGTCAAGTGTGCGACCATTTTAACTGAGGGGTTGTATTTTAATGTATGTATTTTAGTGTATTGTAACCTATACTGATTCCTACTGTGTTTTAATTATTGTACTATGTTTTTTAACTGAGGGGTTGTATTTTAATGTATTTATTTGTATGTATTTTAGTGTATTGTAACCTATATTGATTCCTACTGTGTTTTAATTATTGTACTATGTTTTAATTATTGTTGTGCTCATGTCACCTGCCCCAGAGACTACAGTTGAAAATTAGCCAACTTGGCTAAACTGGCATATTTACAGTCAAATGTTCCTTAATATGCACTGTCTCTGTATTTTAAACCAATAAATACAAATACAAAAAAAATTCCGCTGCGCCACCCAGCCGCCTCTGTGTTATGTAACTTGTACTGTATGTTACTTGTACTGTATGTGTTGAGAGGCTCTCTTCTTCTCTTCTTTTTACTGTGTTATGTAACTTGTACTGTATGTTATTGTTTCTTGTTTGTGTATTTGTATTCGCTCTGGTGGCAAACCATGTTTCCCCTCGGGGATTAAGAATAAAACCATACCATACCATACCATACCATACCATACCATACCATACGATCATACCATACCATACCATACCATACCATATACCATACCATACCATACCATACCATACCATACCATACGATCATACCATACCATACCATACCATACCATACCATACCATACCATACCATACCATATACCATACCATACCATACCATACCATACAATCATACCATACCATACGATCATACCATACCATACCATACCATACCATACCATACCATACCATACGATCATACCATACCATACCATACCATACCATATACCATACCATACCATACCATACCATACGATCATACCATACCATACCATACCATACCATACCATATACCATACCATACCATACCATACCATACCATACCATACGATCATACCATACCATACCATACCATACCATACCATACCATACCATACCATACCATACCAGGGCCCTCATTCATCAACGTGTTCTACGCACAGATCTGTGCTTACCCTGTGCGTACGATCATTTCTAAGCAAAGAGTGGGATTCATCAATTTCAACTTGAACTTGACTTCGTGCTTACATCTACGCACAGTTCAGACCTGGCGTACCTAGCGCCCAGTGGTAGAATATATTATTACAACAAGGAAATTAGCTTCTGTGCATAATAACACTGGCACGTTCTGTACGAACCGTAGTTCATTATAGTTAATTGTAAAATAGCAACAGTAGTGTAATTATGGTCAAAACCCTATAAATAGCATTTGGAATAATAGATCTTTCTCTCAGAATGAATGCAGCATGGTTTATATAGCGTTATCGGAATATACGGGGTGTAGGCTACTGACTGACTGCGCTCCGCGTAGCTTGATTGATTGATTGATTGAAAAGTTTATTAACAGATTGCAGAATGGGTACAGTACAGTACAGCTCAGTACATACAATTGTTAATTGGGGATGCAGACCAACTTTCGTCTTGTTTACATCAGGGTCCCCCATTTTCAATTCATCATAAATCATAAAGCTCAACTCGTTATTATTCTGCGCAGACCGCAGAAACACGGGAACGGTTTGATTATATTTAAAAGGCTTTACGTTAAACGAAACAAGTGGAACTTCGAAGCTGTAAGCAGAATACAAGTCATATGAATATAGTGTTCTTCCCCCTTTTTACTGTATAAGAAAGAATAGAAAACGCATTGCAATGACACTATAGTGGACAGACTATGTATATGATGGGATTCAAGTTCGTGTTTTTGTTGCTCATAGGCATGCTGTCAGAGTATGATATCTTAATCAAACATTCTAGAACATTTGTCGTCACAGATCATGTCCTAATAGAACATAGGCTATGGCATGGATCGTGATATTGTGTGGACTGTTATTATTACTGTACACCGGTACCACCCATTGTGACAACAGCCTTGTGAGTCCCGCACACAAACATGATGGAATTCAAGTTCATGTATTGAAAGGCAGGCTATCATACATGCAGTGAGATTCATTGTTCTTGTATATGCTCTCGTATTATATTGTTTATATAGGCTACCCAATACTGACATCAAAATAGATTGTAGTATGCCTCTAGAAATCATATGCAGCAGGTAGAAAATTGACGGGAGATCCATCGCGATTTGGAATAAAATTGAGGAGAACTTTAATCCCTGGGGTATTAATCAAACAACACGGGAAAAGGCAGTCATATTCCAGCGTGGTCTTTATTAGCCGACAACAAAATAGATGCATCTAAAAATCATATAGCCAATCGAACACAACTAATAAAGGCATTCATATTACAGCACGGTTATAATGACACACAACCAACGCCAAACAGTGGTCAACGAACGGTCTTTATTAGTATTTTGAGCTGTCCAGGCAGAATTGCAGCAATGGTCTTAGGGAGCCGTTGATATCTGACATCACCGTTTACGAGTCCGCCTTTTATTTATCCCACAATACGCGATAGTGTCTTCTTGGTTCGACAGCAGTGAACAATCTTCATGGAGTTTCTCAGGGTTCCGCTCGGGTCCGTCCATTATTTCACATCCCATGGGGGGTGTTTCCTCATTTTCATGACCATATATGGATAATCATGCACGAGCATTGACGGTAGAACAAAGTGGTATTCATCAACACGGAGGACCATAGAGCCTGCGTACGCACGTGTGATGAATGCCGACTTCCCTGTGCGTACGCTAGTTCTACATTCCGTGCTTACGTGTGGAAGTAGGTCAAGTTCTACGTCCACGTTGATGAATGAGGGCCCCCAGGCATTGACACTTTGGTTGTCCTCCAAAACGTGACCTCACTTGTGACCTTCTAACGCTTGTACCGACCGACCCTCTTCTGCCCGTCTCGGCAGCGCGGTCCAGGAGTGTGATGCCGGGTGGTGAGGGCAGCCCGGGGTCCGCCTCGCCCGGCTCCTCCAGGTCCGTGGAGAGGCCACTGAAGACCGGCTGGCTGAAGAGGCAGCAGAGGTCCATAGTCAACAAGAACTGGCAGCAGCGCTACTTTGTCCTGAGGGGGAGCACACTGACCTACCATAAAGATGACAGAGAGGGTACCGTCCAGGTGAGAGGGGGAGGAGGAGGAGGAGGAGGAGGAGGAGGAGGAGGAGGAGGAGGAGGAGGAGGAGGAGGGGGGGAAGGAGGGGAAGGGGAAGGGGTGAGAGAATGAGAAGGTAAAGTGGGACATTCCATTGACTAAATTCAGTTAGAAGGTGTATACTGTTGTCATGGTTTCAGTTAAAAGGTGTATACTGTTGTCATGGTTTCAGTTAAAAGGTGTATACTGTTGTCATGGTTTCAGTTTAGGGGTCTCAAACTCGCGGCCCGCGGGCCAATTGCGGCCCGCTGGATGATATTTTGCGGCCCCCTACTTGACATCAAAGTTTAAAAAAAAAAGAAAAAAAATTGTTTATGTTGTGGGTCTTGTACAGCACTTTGTTCAACTTTGTCAGTGCTGTAAAGTTTAAACCTTTTTAAATCTTAGACAAACAAAACACTTTGCTTTCATGAAATATTGTAAGCCATCATTTGAGGCTTCATAAATGCAGCACAATGAACACAGATCTGTCAGTGCCGAGTCCGACCTCATCTTAAATAACAAACAGCATTGCTTGTTTCTTCGCCAGGCATTGTACCCTTCTTATACCATCCTCTGCCAGCTCTATTTGTCTATGGAGATGTTCACCTTCTTTGCAGGGCTATAACTTTTTTAATTGTATTGCTAAATTGACATTACTATGGCCCATTCAACATCAAGTATCTATCGTTCAGGGTGTAGGAACGTTTTACTTTTTCATTCACACATTCATACTAAAATACTGTCTAGACTCAGTATAAATATGTTTTTATCGTTTTCTGCTGTATTTCATAGAACGTGAGATATAGCCATTTATGCATATATTAGATCATCAAATGCAGTTTGATAGCGATTGACGCCAGATTAAAAATGTCAACTGTACATGGTCCTAGACATTATGACTTATCATCTGATGTTGACCGGAGGGGGGGGGGGTCGTTTATAATTCCGTGGCCCACGTTACATCATTTATGTAGTATGGGTGATATATATATATCAGAGCAGTTTGTATGGTTAATAATAATCAAAAACGCTGAAACTCACCGCAGCTTCCTCTTACCGTTGGGTGATCAGCGTGGAGCAAAAAGATCGTTATTATGGGATGTTGATCTAGATGAACGATTTCCGGGTTGTATAATACTATATACGTCCAAATAATGTTGTTTATTGAGTTATGGCAATGGATCGATTATCCAGTGTGTCGAGATGGAGTCCCAGGAGCGATAGCGAGTGGCGGACGGAATAGGGGGGGCACCAAGCACTTCCGGCCCACTTCCGGTTTGGCAACTCGCCGATCGGCCACCAGGTGGCGGTATTGAAGCGCTGGAGAGTTGAGTGGAGATCTACAGCACTAGTCATGGCTCCGTGGGTGAAATATTGAAATATTGATCTCGATGACGTCGTAATCCGTCATTGGCAGATTAAGCATGGCGAGGAATGATGTCTTAATCCGTCAATGGCGGAGAATGGGTTAACAAAGAGAGGCAGAGTTGATTTAGCAAAAAAAATAAATTAAAAAATAAATCATATATATATATATACATATGATGAGGAGGGGGTGGGTGGGTGGGAGAGAAATATACATACGGTGGGGAGAGAATATATACATATGGTGGGGAGGAGACTGTACATTTGGAGGGGGTGGGTGGGTGGGAGAGAAATATACATACGGCGGGGAGAGAATATATACATGCGGTGGGGAGGAGACTGTCTATTAGGAGGGGGTGGGGGGGTTTGGAAATTTACGGTGGCCAGTTTCGAATTGCAGCCTCCCGTGGGTGCTCTTTAAGAGCGGTTTTGAATGTGGGTAGGGGTTCACATTCCTTTACAGCTTTGGGTAGGGCGTTCCACATTGATGTGGCATAATTGCGAAACGTGTTTAGTCCCTTGTTTGAGCTGAATCTGGGTTTAACATGATTTGTTGAGCTTCCTCTGGTGTTGTGGTCGTGGTATTCACTGATCTTTGGGAAGTATTTTGACATGTACATGGGTACCTTAGTCGTATAGTGTATCTTGTAGACCAGGCCCATTGCAAGTTGCTGTACTCTGTCGTCTACTCTAAGCCATCCTAGGTTGTCAAAGTGGGCAGGGGTGAGGTGGGTTCTAGGGGTAAGGTCAAGTAGAAGTCTGACCAGTTTGTTTTGTGATGTTTGTAATCTTGTTTTTAGCACCTTTGAGGTGCTTTGGTACCATGAGGTGCAAGCATAGTCGTAGTACCCCTGAATGAGTGCTCCTGCCAGAGTCTTCAGGGTATTCTTGTTTACCAGAGAGGAGATCCGGTACAAGAATCGAGTTCATTGGTTGACTTGTTTTATTACCTTGGATGCCATTTTGTTACAGGAAAGATTTGCCTCTAGGATGGAACCCATGTAGGTAATTTCATCTTTCCTTGTGACAATATTGTCACCCACTGTAACTGAGAAGCCGTCGGTCTTGCTGAGTTTGTTATTTGAACCGAAGAGAATGGACTCTGTTTTGCCCATGTGTAATGATAGTTTTTATCGGCGAGCCATATGCAGATTTTGCCTAGTTCCGAGCTGAGGGTTTTTTCAACCTGTAACTTGTTCTTGTCAGAGACCAGCAGAGCTGAGTCGTCCGCAAACAGGAACAAGTTGCAGTCACAAGCTGTCATTTGCATAAATTAGGAACAGTAGCGGTCCTAGTATGCTTCCTTGTGGAACACCACATCTCACTGGGAGGGGGGGGGATAGGGTACCGTTTACCTCCACCATCTGTTTTCTCCCCTCCAGGTAGGATTGTATCCAGCTCACTGATAGACTATCAAAACCAATTGCTTTTAGTTTGTCAATCAGAATGGTGTGATTGACAGTGTCGAAGGCCTTTTGTAGGTCCAGCATGACCATGCCGCAGTATTTGCCCGCGTCCACCTCTTGTTTGATGTGGTCGTTCAAATAGAGAAGACATGTGTCAGTGGAGTGGGATGTTCTGAAGCCAGATTGGAATTCGTAGATTTGATTTTTTTCCGCAAGGTACTTTTCGACCTGTTCGTATACTATTTTTTCCATGACTTTCCAGATGGATGTAAGGATAGAAACAGGGCGGTAGTTGCCTGGGTCTAATTTGCTGCCCTTTTTGTGCAGGGGTGTTACTCTCGCAATTTTGAAGTCCTTGGGGACGTGTCCCTGTTTTATGGAGAGGTTTATTATGTATGTGATGACTGGGATGATGGCGGCTGCTGAGTTTCTGAGGAATTTGGAGGGGATGTTGTCATGGCCAGTGGCCTTGTTCGGTTGGAGGGCGCTCAGTTTTTTGAGTACCTCATCTGTAGTTACCATTTCCAGCTTGAAGTCGTCTTTGTGGACGCCTAGGTTCTTGTAGTATGCTACTATGTGTTCTACCCCATAATGCCCTGAGTGGGAGGGTAGTTTGTTTACCAGTGTTGTGGCTATATTTGTGACGAAAGTGTTTAAGTAATTGGCTACATCCAGCTTGTCTGTGATGAGCGTGTTGTCCGTCTTTATGTTTATGTTTGAGAACCCGGTTTTAAGTTTTTTACTGCAGCCTAGTTGATTATTGAGTCATTTCCAAATGTAAAGATACAAACTACGGGGGGCTGGGTAGCGCAGTGGACTAACCACTCGCCTACCACCGCAGAGACTCTGGGATCGAATCCAGCTGTCAGCAGTACCTCCGGCTTGGTCAGTCGTCCCTACTAACACAATTGGCAGTGATAGTAGGTGAGAAGCCGTGGGGTATGTATCCTGGTCATGAAAAGAAGCGGCTGGCGTAGCTCTACACCCTCCCCAGGCCGACAGTGGGGCAATGCGCACAGCGATCAGGAAGGGAATTACATAACGGCTAGATTGGGATGGGTGAAAAATACAGAAAAATCCCAAAATTAAATAGAATACAAAATAAACAAACTACGTTCTATTTTATGGCAATAAAATTCAGGTTTGTTCGACCCCGTGAGACATAATTACAAAAATAACGTAAAACATTTTTTTCACGCAAGACGGCTCCAAGTTTGACAGGGGCTGGCGTGAGCTGGGTAGTGTAGTTTTATGAAATTCGAAAGCACATCGAAAGCCCCGGGTCTCCTGTTTAATAGGACTACAGACACGTATGATGGCGTCATTTCCTTGCGCCAATATCCGCCGGTTTCCGATGCAATGCACAGAGAATTCTTTAAACTCATATTTCGCTAATAACACTTAAAATCATTGGTAAACAAACGTAGTGCTGAAAATATACACTTTGACTGCTGTTTTGATAGGGTTAGGGTCTTTACTCTTGGCTACATTTGAAAAAGTTATTAAAAGTAATTAATACGGACTGTATTGATCTATTAAATTGTATGACGAGCGACAGCAGGGTCCCCCTATTGGGGGACCTAATGGCTTAACAGGTTAAGGTAGAAGGTGTATAATGTTCTCATAACTTCAGTTAGAAGGTATATATTGTATAGATGTCCTGATCTGTTGTCTTTTCTTCTCCCCCAATGCCAAATCCAAAACTGAATTCCATAGAGATCTAAATGAAGGCTTAACCTGTGTCTTGGACCATGGCGCCTACAGTATGTTATGTGCATTCTGTTTTCCATTGTTGTGAGGTGGCTTTCAATGTGTCTGTACCCCTGTGCCCAGGGAATGATCCAGCTGAGATTCAGCAAAGTCAACGAGCTACCGGTGAACACAGATGACCCCAGCAAGTTCTTGTTTGAGATCAAACCACGTAAGCAAAGAAGGCTTGCCTTGTTTTGAAGGACTCAAATTCAGCTTTGAAATATATTATTTGGATGTCATACAGCAGTATGACATTTTGGTCTGTATTAGTGAGCTCCTAATCTGTGATGTTACACTGATGCACAGTAGCCTACAGCTCTACAGAGAACGGATTGTAAAAGATCCACCATGGGTGGCTTTCTGTTAATCAGAATTACATGATCTCATTTGGAAGCGATAGCTCTGCTATAAATATAAAGTTTGTTTGGATGTAAAAGGTCAGACAAATATTGCATGGGTCTGCAAAGGGCTACATTGGTGACATCACATAATTTGTTTAGGTTCTCTGATTTCTAGCTTTAGTAGACAATAGTTTACATTCTAAAATACTAATTGGACTCTCCTAGACTATGAGGACAACATTTGTGAACATCAGATCTTTCTCTTTCCAAACAGACTTTTGTCATCTTTCTCTTTCTTCTTGCCCCTGCTCTCCTTTCTCTCTCTCTCTTCTCCATACTCTCTGTCTGCCAGAAAAGGATAACAGACCCCTCGTTGATGGGGAGCACAGCCCACAGCCCAATGATCCCACAGCCCTATGTTCCCACAGCCCAATGGTCCCACAGCCCTATGTTCCCACAGCCCAATGGTCCCACAGCCCTATGTTCCCACATTTCTAAGACTTTTCTCAAAATTAGGCCCTATGTTCCCACAGCCCTATGTTCCCACATTTCTAAGATTTGTTTTTTTCACTCAAAATTAGGCCCTATCTTCCCACATTTCCCTTTTTCAAAAACGTCTACCTGATTTTATCCCCCTTTCTCTTAATTTGATAGCCAATTACACCCAACCTATTATCCAATTGTCCTCTGGTAGTAGAGGGTTCGTCCGGGAACATAGGGCTGTGGGACCATTGGGCTGTGGGAACATAGGGCCTAATTTTGAGAACAATCTTAGAAATGTGGGAACATAGGGCCTCATTTTGAGAGAGATCTTAGAAATGTGGGAACATAGGGCTGTGGGAACATAGGGCCAAATTTTCGGTGAAAAAAAATCTTACAAATGTGGGACCATTGGGCTGTGGGAACATAGGGCTGACCCCCGTTGATGTACGTATGCTTGTGTTGTTATTTTAGTGTCCTGCAAGGGCGGTTGGGTGGCGCAGCGGACTAAGTGCTCGTCACCAACGCAAGAGACACTGGTATCGAATCCGGCTGTCAGCGTTGCCTCCGGCTTGGCCGGCCGTCATACTGGCTCGATTGGCAGAGTCAGCGGGAGGGAAGCCGGTGGGTGGGTCCGGGTCGTTGTAAACAGCGACTCCTACAGTTCGGTCGGGGCGCCTGCACAGCGAGGGAAGGATCTGGAGGGAGGTAGTGTGACCTTCCACACGTTACACTCTCCCAGTGAGAGTCCGCGCTGCCAGGTGAAAAGAAGTGGTGGGATGGGTACACATGTGTCAGAGAAAGCATGTGATAGTCTCCGCCCTCCCGGACCGACGGTAGGGGGTAGAGTGCGCAACAACCAGGAAGGGGATTGGGAATTGGCATAATGACTAACATTGGGAGGGGAGAAAAACGGAAAAAGAAGGGGGAAAAAAGATAATTAAAAAAAGATTTTTTTGCGTCCTGCAGGCTCACACACCCTGTCTGTGTTGTGTGTGTGCTACAGGTAATAGTGGAGACAGAGAGCGCCATCCCTATGTCTTCATGGCCAACTCCCAGGCAGACATGGAGGACTGGGTTCGAACTCTGCGCAGGGTGATCGGAGGACCCAGTAGTGGAGGTACTGTTGGTTCACCAGCCGTACTCACTGAAGAAGTAATGGAAACAGAGATTGATTGATTGATTGATTGATTGATTGAAAACTTTATTAACAGATTGCAGAATGGGTACAATACAGTACGGCTCAATACACCAGACCAGAGAAAGACTTTCGTCTTGTTTACATCAGGGTCCCCCATTTTCAATTCATAATAACATTTATGACATACACAACATACAGATATACAGATATATATCATGACATTTATGACATACATTACATACAGATATACAGTACTGTTACATTTGTGACATACAAGATATGCAAATATACAGTACTGTTAAACAGCGATCCTAACAGAAAATATATACATACGAGGGGGAGGAAACTGTACATTAGGAGGGGGTCGGTTGGTGGCCGGTGGGAGGGGGGGTTCGGACATTTACGGGGGCCAGTTTCGAATTGCAGCCTCCCGTAGGTGCTCTTTGAGAGCGGTTTTGAAGATTGAGATAATGTATAACACTGTGACTATAATGGAAAGACACAATGCTGTAACTGTCATTTTCAGACCAGGAACAAACGTGCTTCTCTTCTCTGTTTGGTTGAACGAAAAAGTTATCCATGATATGCTGTTGGGTTCTTTTCTGAGTGTCACTCAGCATCACTGAGCACAGGGTGAAAGTACCATCTTCATGGACTTTTACTTTAAACCAACAGTGTTCAATATTACACTTACTGTACACTATTTTTGTATATTTTTACTGTATATTTTATATTAGAATGTATATACATAACATATTTATATCCCGGACCATGTTTTATTCTTAGGCTTATTTTTATTCTTATTCGTGACTTTGTTTTTGTCTACCTAAATGTTTACTGTTTACTGTGAGCGATTTGTAGTGCCAAATTTCCCTCTGGATGAATAAAGTATTTCTATTCTATTCTATTCTATTCTATTCTATTCTATTCTATTCTATTCTATTCTATTCTATTCTATTCTATTCCGCAGTGTTTGGGAGAGGCCTCTCAGACACCGTCACGTACGAGCGGCGCTTTGGGCCTCACATGGTGCCCATCCTGGTGCAGAAGTGTGCCGAGTTCATCAGGGAACAGGGCCTGAACGAGGAGGGCATCTTCCGCCTCCCGGGACAGGACACCTTAGTCAAGCAGTTCAGAGATGCCTTCGATGCGGGGGAGAGGCCTTCCTTCCCGAGGTACTGAGTTGAGATAGGCTATATGCAGACCTGGGTGACATCCTTTTAAGGCCTGTGTGCGTGCGCTCAAATCTACCTCAAGTGGTTTCGGTGGGCATATACACTTTTAAGTATTTTTTCACTATTTAAAGCACACCAGGGCACGCTCATCCCCCCCCCTGGTTGGGCTGAACGGACTGAAAAGACCTTTCAAAATATTTATTTTGGGCAAAGTTTATTGGGCAAAGTTAAAACAAACACACAATCCAAACAAATCCCCTTCAAATTGATTGTACTGAATAGAAATCTAAAACGTCTAGCCTGTGTGGATTTCCTTTACTTCCCTCCAAAACTGTATTTCAGTAACATAGTCTAATAGCATAGGCGCTTGACTTAACCCGTTCACTGCCGCACTACCAAAACGGTTAACCCTTTCACTGCGACAATACACAGAAGGTTAACCCTTTTCACTGCCACACAACAGCCGGTTAACCCTTTCACTGCCACACGACAGAAGGTTAACCCTTTACTATCACGACCGTCGTTGTGTGATAGTAAAGGGTTAACCTTCTGTCGTGTGGCAGTGAAAGGGTTAAAGGGGCCAACACTGTGCAAAGCGTTAAACAATAACCTCTCACGTTGCCTTACTTACACCGTCATCAATTAACAGCCCGTAACGCTGTCATCCTTTCTGTGAGTGAGAACAGTGATGAGAGCGATGAAGACAGGGTGATAAGACAGAGGACACTGATACTTCCCCTCGCTGCTCTGCGGCTCGCACCACTTCCTGTTCTGACGGGCGCACAGGAGGAGGCCTGCATTACTCAACATCACAATGCGTTTTTTCTTATGACCGACAATGTGACACACTCACTGTTACTAAAGTGAACCCTTTCACTACCACCACTACAGAAGGTTGACTCTTTCACTACCACACTACAGACAGTTGGTGTGGTTGTGAAAGGGTTAACCTTCTGTAGTATTATGGTCGTGAAAGGGTTAACCCGTGGTCGTGTGGCAGTGGAAGGGTTAACCTTCTGTATTGTCGCAGTGATAGGGTTAACCATTTTGGTAGTGTGGCAGTGAAATGGTTAATGTGATCAGAGTTATGGGGGTAGGGAGGGGCGGGGTAACACTGGCTCTATTATGTATAATGTGTGTTTGAGGGAGGAGATCATTTACTGCTTCCTTCGTCACTGCTTGCAGTGATACAGATGTCCACACGGTGGCGTCGCTGCTCAAGCTGTATCTGCGGGAGCTACCTGAGCCAGTGGTGCCCTGGACTCAGTACCAAGACTTCCTGGACTGTACCTGGCTGCTGGACCCCAAAAGTGACAGGGTATATGGGTCACATTTTATGTTTTTGTAAATGTACAAATGTAACTCGTCTGTGTGGGTTTGTATGGATGTGCACTCAAAGTGCATTTGTATGCCTGTGTGCAGGGGTGTAGCTCCAGATTCTGGGCCCCATGAAAGAATGTATTTGTAGGCCCCCAGTGAATGCGAGCGCGCGTAAGCACGCAAGCGGAAATTTTTTTGGCCATTTTTTTATTGATGAAAACGCATAATATGGTTTTTACCTATACATTCGGATCAGCAGTTCAGCACCTGCACTGTTGGTGGGTGAGCCTAGTAAAGGATGTCGCATTGCGTTCATCTTCAATGAATGGACCAATGCAATAGTCTACCAAAGCCCCCCCTCTCTCTCTATATATCTCACATACACACACACACACACACAAACACACACACACACACACACACACACACACACACACACACACACACACACACACACACACACACACACACACACACACACACACACACACACACACACACACACACACACACACACTTCAGAAACAAACATAGTATCAATGAGAGCATCAATAATACACCTGAGTGATGTCTAGTAAAAAAAAATAAAAATAAAAAAATTGGCCCTTGGAATCATCCTAAGCTACCCCCCCCCCCCCCCCCCCCCCCCAGCTACGCCCCGGCCTGTGTGTATGTGTGCACACTGTATTTTTAAAGCCATGATCCAGGATTTATTTTTCATCATATATTGAATCTTATCTCTGGGGTATATTCATATACATGGGCTGCATACGTCTTGAAGAGTTTAGATAGATAAATAGATAGATAGATAGATGGATAGATGGATAGATGGATAGATGGATAGATGGATAGATGGATAGATGGATAGATGGATAGATGGATAGATGGATGGATGGATGGATGGATGGATGGATGGATGGATGGATGGATGGATGGATGGATGGATGGATGGATGGATGGATGGATGGATGGATGGATGGATGGATGGATGGATGGATGGATGGATGGATGGATGGATGGATGGATGGTATTTACCTGCTGTGTGCGTCACTTCATCAAGAGCTCAGTCAACTGAAAGAGAATGAGAATCTCCATTAATCTTTGTGGTGCACTGCTGGGGCCGGGCTGCCCATTTATTCACATTTGTATCACTGAATATACGCATTATATCTTCTGTCCTGTCAGGGTCGAGATAAATTGGAGAAACAAATCACCCTTCTTCCCAGAGTGAACTACAACCTCCTCGGCTACATCTGCAGGTGAGATATCTCTCTGCAACCGAGGTACAGAGGACCACGTGTAAATCAGTAAATGGACTGCGTTCGCTGCTTTTATCGAAATCGTTTTACAATTTATGCCTCACATCATTCACCCATTCGCTTGCTCGCACACACACACACACGCACGCACGCACGCACGCACATCGGTACAAAACATTTCCGTTTTATACCGTTTTGAATATGAATATAGTTTGGGTGCTTCTGAGTAATTCCAGGAAAATACGCGATAATAGCCCTTTAGTGGAATACACTAAACATACACTAAACACCTGATTATCGAATCTTCCTGAAGTCAACGCTAGATCATCATTATTATCCTTCCTCATGCAAGAATGAAAAGAGCCCTGGACCGCGGGGCTCCGCCGCCACCTCCTCCCACCCAACGGCACACAGCCACACATACACACACACACACACACACACACACACACACACACACACACACACACACACACACACACACACACACACACACACACACACACACACACACACACACACACACACACACACACACACACACACACACACACACACACACACACACACACACACACACACACAGAGACAGCTTCGATCAGGGTAGAAAGAAATATCAGATCAACGCAAGCTTTTATATATAGTGTTCTTACCTGGTATCTGATGTGATGCAAAAGAAATAATCCAATTATCTGATCGCCATTCCAAATACTGCTCATGGAGGTCCGTCCCACATTACCGAGCGTTACACACGAACGGGCGGGCGGGGTTACTGTTCCATACCATCGTTGCAAAGGCCTACCTTGCCTGAGCACCTAAACCCCACGCGCACGGCTCGGATCATCCCAGAAAAGAAACTACACCATTTATAATGGAGTGCAATACCAGCTGGAAGGCATAGGTGGCGGTATTTGCCCTTTTGCAAGCTCAGCCCCATTCCCAATGATAACATCAGGTTGGATGGATGAAAATGAATGGATATAGCTAATAAAAGAAATAACGATTCAAACCAGACTTTTCTCGGGATTGGCGCTGAACGGTTGGCGAGTTAACCCGACTTTTTCCGTGATTGGCGCAGAATGAGTTAAAGGAACAATCCTACCTGGAGGGGAGAGAACAGATGGTGGAGGTAAATGGTACTCTACCCCCCACCCCCCCTCCCAGTAAGCTGTGGTGTTCCACAAGGAAGCATACTAGGACCGTTACTGTTCCTAATTTATGCAAATGACATGTCGTCAGCTTGTGACTGCAACTTGTTCCTGTTCGCGGACGACTCAGTCCTGCTGGTCTTTGACAAGAACAAGTTACAGGTTGAAAAAACCCTCAGCTCAGAACTCGGCAGAATCTGCACCTGGCTCGCTGATAACAAACTATCATTACACCTGGGTAAAACAGAGTCCATTCTCTTCGGATCAAATAACAAACTCAGCAAGACCAATGGCTTGTCGGTTACAGTGGGTGACAATATTGTCACAAGGAAAGATGAAATTACATACCTGGGTTAGTGGGTTTTTTGTTTTATAGCCCTATAAATAATATAAACATGTTTAAAATGAATAATATTTACTCATTTTAAGTATGTTTGTATTTCCAATGCACAATATAACGTTATTATCTCAAATAAAAAACACTCGTTTTCCTGAGCAGGAAGTGACATCACGTTTTTTTTATTTTTTCGTATTTCTCGGCCCGGGCTAGACGCGATAGCGCTCTGAGTGCGCGTCACAGTTTGATCGCTGTATCCGTCACAGCCAATCAGTGCATAACGCGTTGTGCGTTGAAATATGACTATTATGTTGGAATCCGGGCGCGATTTGAAGCGGTCTAGCCAGTAGCGTCAAGAATTTCTGTAGCCGCATTTCGCGGAGACGCTCTCTGATTGGCCGACGCCAGTATTTTTTTCCGTAGCAGAATTTCACAGAGACGATCTCTGATTGGCCGAATCCAATTTCTAATGTTCCAATTCTAGGTTATTCCTAGGTTGGTCCGTTGGTGGAGATAGTTGTGTTGTTGTGAGAATGATGCAGGCAGCTGTTTGTCTTAGAGCGTGCCGTGACTGCAAGTTCTTTAGACTGTTAAGCTTAGGCACTCTTTCAAAGTTGGTTAAGGTTAGAGTTTGTCTTAGAGCATGGCGATAGAACGCCAGGTAGTTTGCAGTCTGTTCGAGCGGAAATGGACAAAGGAATGTACTTGTGTTGTGCTAACAAGCTAACACTTGGCTAACAAGCTATATGGCGGATGCAGTCTGGAGACAGTGGACAGTGGTCTGGAATACATCAACAGTGGATTATACACGTTTATCAAGCTCTCCTGCCCTGGACGTTTCAACTAAACAGTGAGTCTCTCTCTCTCTCTCTCTCTCTCTCTCTCGCTCTCTCTCTCGCTATACACAGCTGTCTCCGCGAAATGCGGCTACGGAAAAAAGTATTGACTGTGCTTGCTGAGACGATAATTAATAGGCTAGCGATTCAAAACGCGCTGCTGTGTTGTGAACTATAACATTAATTTAGCTGCTGCTGATGCATAATGAATGAATGGTGAGTTGTTTAAAATGACAACATACATGTGTTAATTATTTGATTTGATTGATCCGAGAGACAGAGAGAGATTGCTCCAGAGCATCTCAGAGCATTACATTTTCAACTCGACCTATTAACGTGAACTGCGACCCACAAGGCACCAGCGGCAGCGGCCGCCACTGATCCAATGTAATAAAAAAAGTCAACCAATGAACTATATTCCTGTACCGGATCTCCTCTCTGGTAAACAAGAATACCCTGAAGACTCTAACAGGAGCACTCATTCAAGGGTACTACGACTATGCTTGCACCTCATGGTACCAAAGCACCTCAAAGGCGCTTAAAACAAAATTACAAACATCACAAAACAAACTGGTCAGACTACTGCTTGACCTTACTCCTAAAACCCACCTCACCCCTGCCCATTTTGATAACCTAGGATGGCTTAGAGTAGACGACAAGAGTACAGCAACTTGCAATGGGCCTGGTCTACATTAAGATACACTACACCACTAAGGTACCCATGTACATGTCGAAATACTTCCCAAACAGTTAATACCACGACCACAACACCAGAGGGAGTTCCACAAATCATGTTCAACCGAGATTCGGCACAAACAAGGGACTAAAAATGTGAATCCCTACCCACCTTCAAAACCGCTGTCAAAGAGCACCTACAATTAGAAACTGCTGCAATTCGAAACTGGCCCCCGTAAATGGCCAAACCCCCCCTCCCACCCCCTCCTAATGTACAGTTTCCTCCCCATCGTATGTATATATTTTCTGTTAGGATCTCTGTTTAACAGTACCGAATATTTGCATATCTTGTATGTCACAAATGTAACAGTAGCCTACTGTATACCTGTATGTCATAAATGTCATGATATATATCTGTATATCTGTATGTTGTGTATGTCATAAATGTCATTATGAATTGAAAATGGGGGACCCTGATGTAAACAAGACAAAAGTCTTTCTCTGGTCTGCATTCCCTTAACAATTGTGTGTATTGAGCCGTACTGTATTGTACCCATTCTGCAATCTGTTAAATAAAGTTTTCAATCAACCAATCACGGCAACATTATGGGAAAATATACAGTCAGACAAGAAGATAGACACGAATCTCCTCTCTGTGCATTCAGTAGTAGCTAAGCTATCCAGCTGCAAGCTAGCCTAGTTTAGCACAAAATAATGGAAGCAGATACGGATCAGCTATTCTAACTGATCATCATTTGTGCTAAGCTAGGACTAGGTTAGCTTGCAGCCAGATAACGTTTTACTGTAATTGCCATATCTTCTTGTCTGATGCTGGAGAAGACAGTAGCCTATGTGCATTTAACAAAAAGTTGGCATCTTCCTTTTAGTTTAAAAGTTTAAAGATGAAAGATCTTTTAAGATTAAAAGATTAAAAGTTCCTTTGAAATTAACAGATGGCTGCTCTACCTCCTGAGCCACTGTCACACCAATAGTTTGAGCATGAATAATAATCCCTGTTTATCTTTGTTTTGAAGGTTCTTGTTTGAGGTGCAACTGAACTCCAAGGTGAACAAGATGAGCGTGGAGAACTTGGCCACAGTAATGGGTATCAACCTCCTCAAGCCCCAGATAGAAGACCCCATCACAATGATGAAGGGTGAGACTGGAGACTTCTTTTTTCCCAGGGGACCAACATTTTCAGAATAAATAGCCTATTATAGGATTCATATTAAGCTACTTTGTTAAACTTTAATTTACTAGCCTGCAGTGTTTTATTCCTGCATATCTATTTTTCAATAGACTTGAGGTTGTTTTGGCTTCCAGAGAATAATTTTGGGACCCATTTGAATCTTACCAAGACCCACCTGTGGGTCCCGACACACTTTGAAATACACTGCAGTAGGCTGCTGAGCAAATGTAACAAATGTATCTAACTAAACTAAGCTAGGTAAATTGATTTATTTTGATAAATGACCAAGAAAAAACATGGAAGGAAGCCACTGTATTTATAATGCAAAAAAACGTGTTTATTAAAGGGGCACTTCACCAAAAAGCATTTTCTTTGCATTATTCAGTTGATTCCCTCTCCATTTTCTTTGTACATTTTGATAAATTCTCGACATGAGTGAAAGTTTGTAGAAAAGAACATCTGCTGTACCCCCCTTGTAGCAACTCCCCAGATCCAGAAGCTGATGACCGCCCTGATCAGACAGCATGAGGCTCTGTTCCCTCCTTCAAAAGACGTCCCGTCTCGTCTCGCCAGCAAGACTCACAGCAAGAAGAGCAAAGTCCCTTGCAGCTTCGTTGGCTGGGAGTCTCAGTCTACTGAGGTGGGGACATCTATGAGCGTTTACATTACAGCAAAGTACCAATATATGACAATAAATAGTCCTTAACCGTCTGTAGTGTGGTAGTGAAAGGTTAACCTTCTGTAGTGTGGTAGTGAAAGGTTAACCGTCTGTAGTGTGGTAGTGAAAGGTTAACCTTCTGTAGTGTGGTAGTGAAAGGTTAACCGTCTGTAGTGTGGTTTGATTGATTGATTGATTGAAAAGTTTATTAACAGATTGCAGAATGGGTACAGTACAGTACAGCTCAATACATACAATTGTTAAGGGGATGCAGACCAGAGAAAGACTTTCGTCTTGTTTACATCAGGGTCCCCCATTTTCAATTCATCATAACATATATGACATACATGACATACAGATAGACAGTACTGCTACATTTATACATTTATGACATATCAGATTTGCAAATACAGTACTGTTTGTGATACAAAAAGTGTCCAGAAAAAAGAGTGTATATACATTTGACGTAGAAACTGTACATTGGAGGAGGTTGGGTGGGTGGGTGGGGGCTGTACATTGGAGGGGGACACACACACACTGTACTCTGTACATTGGAATACTGACAAAGCCATGCTTGGTAATTTACTGTACAACTGGGTTAAGACATTTGTAGGGGCCAGTTTCGAATTGCAGTCTCCTGTAGGTGTTCTTTGAGAGTGTTTTTGAAAGTGGGTAGTGATTCACATTCCTTTACAGCTTTGGGTAGGGCGTTCCACATTGATGTGGCATAATTGCGAAACGTGTTTAGCCCTTGTTTGAGCCGAATCTGGGTTTAACATGATTTGTGGAGCTCCCTCTGGTGTTGTGATCGTGGTATTCACTGACCTTTGGGAAGTATTTTGACATGTACATGGGTACCTTGGTTGCGTAGTGTATCTTGTAGACCAGGCCCATTGCAAGTTGCATTGCTGTACTCTGTCGTCTACTCTAAGCCATAGTGTTGTAGTAAAAGGTTAACCTTCTGTAGTGTGGTAGTGAAAGGTTAACCTTCTGTAGTGTGGTAGTGAAAGGTTAACCGTCTGTAGTGTGGTAGTGAAAGGGTTAACCCTTTCTCGTGTGGCAGTGACCCTTCTGTATTGTCGCAGTGAAAGGGTTAACCATTTGGTAGTGTGGTAGTGAAAGATTTTCATGACATGTCATGACTGAACAGATCTCAGGATGTGATGCAGTTCACTATATAGAGCATAACCACATGCCTCTATGGAATATTATGATCTATATGCAGATCACGTTCATCTAAAACATGCAGGCACTAGTAACTTTGAAGGAAAAGAAAAATACAGACTTACAAAAACATTAGAGCCCGACCAATACTGGATTTTTGGGGCGATGCTGATTCCAATATTATGGAGTAAAATAATTCTGAAATCTATATATTGGCTGACATTCATATATATATTTATATTGTAGTCCCACACCTTATTTCTTCCAAGGTTTTGTAAACATTGCATTTTCTCTACATTGTGTTTTGTAAAATAAAATAAAAACATTCATATTGGTGCCTGTCGGCCAACATATACGCCGATACCAATAGAATAGAATAGAAGTACTTTATTGATCCAGAGGGAAATTCAGCACTACAGATCGCTCACAATAAACATTTAGGTAGTCAAAATCTAAAATAACAAATAAGAATAAAAATACAGTCTGGGATATACATTCTAAAATATGTATATACATTCTAAAATATACAGCCAAAAATATACAGTAATATACAGTAAAATGTACAGTAATAAATGTAAAAAGAAAGAAAAAAGTAAAGTGTTGATGTAAAAGTCAAAAGTCATATGTCAAAAAGACCAGGAAGGTTACCAGAGTTTGTACTGTCACTCAGTGAGGCAGTGAGGCACAGTGATGTGTTGTAAAGTCTGATGGCTGTTGGAATGAAGTACTTCCTGTGACGTTCAGTGTTACATCTTGGGAGTCTGAGTCTAACACTGAACGTGCTCCTTCTATCAGCTAAGTCTGTGTATAGTGGGTGGGTGGGAGGGGTTGTCCATCATGGCGTGGAGCTTAGCAAGGCTCCTCCTCTCCGCCACCACCATCAGAGTCCAGCTCCACCCCCACCACGTTACTGGCCTTCCTGACCAGCTTTTCCAGCCTGTTTGCGTCCCCCGCTCTCAGTCCGCTCCCCCAGCAGGCCACTGCGCACAAGAAGGTGCCCGGCCGTCACCACCGACTCGTAGAACATCCTCAACATCCTTGTACAGACGTTGAAGGATCTCAGCCTTCTGAGGAAGTAGAGGCGGCTCTGGCCCTTCTTGTCGAGTGCCTCAGTGTGTTTTGACCCTTTCAGTTTATTGTCAATGTGCACTCCGAGGTATTTATAATCCTCAACCATGTCCACGTCGACCCCCCCTGATGGAAACGTGGGTCACAGGTGTACTCCTCCTCCTCCCCAGATCCACAGCCAGTTCCCTGGTCTTCGTCACATTGAGCTGGAGGTGGTTCTTTTCGCACCATGTGACGAAGTCCGCCACCATCCTTTATACATCCCACTTTCGCAGAGTCATCAGAAAACTTCTGAAGGTGGCAGTACTCTGAATAGTGGAAGTCGTTGGTGTAGACACTGACAGTGAAGAGGAAGGGGGAGAGGACTGTCCCCTGCGGGGCCCCGGTGTTGCTGACCAGTCTGTCTGACATACAGCCTTGTAGGCGCACATACTGTGGTCTGCCCGTCAAATAGTCAACAACCCAGGACACCAGGGGGGCCTCTACCGGCATCACCTCCAGCTTCTCACCCAGCAGCCCAGGCCTTATGGCAGGGCTATTCAACTGGCGGCCCGCGGGCCAGATACGGCCCGCGGGATGATTCTGACCGGCCCGCCAAAGATTACATGATAATAATAAAAAAAAAATATATATATATATATATATATTTTTTTTTTATATTTTTTTATTTTTTATTTTTTTACTTTTTTTTTCATGTCAACGTTAACACGCACAATTGAGCCAAAAGTCACTCAATTAATGACAGATTTCATTGATAAATTGAGGGAAAACTTTGCAAGTCGATTTGATGAATTTGACATGTCCAGAGAATTGATGCATTTTGTGAGCAACCCATTTGCCAATGTAGCTGCTATTTCCACAAAAGGACAAGAGTTCCTTGCATCACTTCACATTGATGAAGGTCTCCTGCAACTTGAAATAATTGACATGCAAGCATCATCTGCTCTGAAGCAGGCACTTGAGAATGAATCCACCACAACATTTTGGATAAAGTGTATTCATGTCAAGACATTCCCCAAAATAAAAACGCTGGCAATATCTGTGCTAACAATGTTTGGCTCAACATACACCTGTGAATCCAGTTTCTCTCACATGAATGCCATTAAAACAAGCAACGTGCCTCCTTGACAAATGAGCATTTGCATCACTGTTTGCGGGTAGCCCTCACTTCCTATGAACCCTCTTTCTCTGCCATTGCCCAGTCAAAGAAGTGCAATCGCTCTCATTAGATGTGTGTATGTAGGCTAGGCCTGTCTGCCCCCCACCCCCCTGATGTTTGAGAGTTAAGAGTGGACAATACGTGCTAATAAGATGCTGTGATTTGCTGTTGTTGCACAGACATGAAGCACTTTTTCATAAGCTCAGCTGCACTATAAATGTGTTTTTTTTGTTCAAGTGTTGATGTTAGAATGTTCAGATGCACATCATGCACTTGTTTGTTTTTTATTTTATTTTTATATTGAAATGTTGAGGAGGAGATGTTGCAGTTGTTGCCAGTCATACATGAAGCACTTTTTGCAGGAGATGTTGCAGATGTGGCACATAAATGAAGCACTTTTTTTGAAAAGTATACTACTTTTGCAATGTAGTTAAATAAAAGTTGTGAAAATGTGGTTGCGTGTTGTGTCAAGTGTACATATATTCATAGCACGGGGAGGCGCCGTGGCAGTCCGGCCCCTGGCCCCTTGGGTTTCTGACAATGTGGCCCCCTGAACAATTTAGTTGAATAGCCCTGCCTTATGGTATCGAAAGCACTGGAGAAGTAAAAGACATGACTCTCACAGTGCTCCCCGGCTTGTCTAGATGAGTGTAGGCTCTGTTCAGCAGGTAGATGACAGCGTCCTCTACCCCCAGTCGAGGCTGGTAGGCGAACTGGAGTGGGTCGAGGTGGGGTTTGATCACCGGGCGGAGTTGCTCCAGGACCAACCTCTCCATGGTCTTCATAATGTGAGAGGTTAGAGCCCCCGGCCTGTAGTCCTTGGACGTGCTGGGATGTGAGCACTTAGGGACAGGGACCACACAGTGTCGGGACTTTCTGCAGCCTCTGGCTCCTATGTGCTGGAGCACAGAGCACCTTGAGTACAGAGGCTATCAGGGGCCGCTGTGTCAAACCTGTTGTCAAACCGGGTCAGCTGCGATAGGCAAGGAGGACATTATGCAGTCATACTTTTACCGTTGATATTCAAATATATTCAATGTCATATGCTTATCAAATATTGTACTTAACAATACAAAAGTTACAAAAGTACTATTTCATCAGTGTATTTCTACTTTGACCTAAGTAAAGGAATTATATATGATATATATGGTTGCATATATATATATATATATATATATATATATATATATATATATATATATATATATATATATATATATATATATATATATATATATATATATATATATATATATATATATATATATATATATATATATATATAATGTATAAGTTACTCTTCTCTCTATTGTATCTGTAAACGTGTTTCCAACCATGGGCCTCTTCCAGCTGGGCGACACCTCTCTGTCTGAGTCTCCAGAAGAGGATGAAGATGACAGTCCAGGGCTGGAGGGAGGAGAGAGCAGCCCCACGGCCCTCTCTAAGGAGCCCCACTCAGATCCATGGTCAGAGAGCCCCCGCAAGCGCACCCAGACCCTACCCGCCTTCAACTGCCCTCTCGTCGGGGCGGCGGCCAAGGCTGACACCCTGAAGCGATGGAGCCGTATCCAGGAGAGTGTCGAGGAGAGGAGCGTGACCTTCTCGGAGGACATCTTTAAGATCCTGGATCTCCAGAGGTCCTCGTTGTTTGGTAGTCCTCAGAAGACCAGCAAGGAGGCAGTGGCCAGGAGAGGAAGTGATGTCACGGCCAGTTATGTTGATAACTCCCCTAAAGCCAGCAGTGACTCGCGGCCCCCTCAGACACTGGGTTCTCAGAGGAGTGTAGAGGCTCCTGTAGTGACTGTTCCAGATCCCTTGTCAATCAGTGAGGCTGAAAACCGGCGAGGCAGTCAACCGCAGTCACCTCAGCTTATTGACAGGTGAGGTCATCATCATCATCATCATCATCATCATCATCATCATCATCATCATCATCATCATCATCATCATCATTTATTTATTCGTACATGGGAAATTACCACAGTCCAACAGTACATATTCATATAATTCACCAAATCCCATGGCCAAAAGGAACAGGAAGAACACACACCGATAGATGTATTGCGTAAAACCAAACAGAATAGACCCATTTTGCAAAAATGGAAACATCAACACAACCAAATTAAATCAACATAAATAAACCCATTTTGTGTATCTAT